>NC_140294.1:6683470-6688470 GCF_964030765.1 Micromesistius poutassou
TACATTAAGTTCAAATTGTTACGTTAGGCTGTTAGGCTGTCAATAACGCGTCCCGTTATTGTTACGTTAGGCTTTAGTCCGGCGTCAATAATAAATGGTCTTGATCAGAAATAAACCTCCATTCCGTGTGTGTGTGTGATCTGTCCGTTGCTGAATAAGGTTCTATAGCTGCTTTGGCATGTTGGTGGTCGACATGTCTGTAGTGTAAAACGTTCTAAAACTGGTGTCAAATGTTGCTGGCCGTATTACTACGTAAACCATGAATGTTGCGCATCATTTATTATGACGTCATTATATATACTTTCTCTCAGCAACCCCAACTCAAACTGACTTCCCGCGTCCCTGACAACTGCCTCAATAATCAAGGAGAAGAAGAAGAAGACTCCCTTTGTGTGTCTTTGTGTTCCTTCAATATGTGTTGTATACGTTTGGGTGAACACAGATCTCCTCACACTCCTCTTTTCAAAACAAGGGTCCATTTTGTTAGCAGTGACGCGCGTAGGAGGACGGTCTGACGGAGCCTCAGGGGCCGTCTGGCTCCAGGACGCCTACGGGTTAGACAGGGGACACCTGGCATCCAACCCACAACCTTTAGAGCAGGCAGTCACACACCCCCCAGACCACTGGACTGTTGTGGTGTCTGTGTGTCTCTGACCTCCACCTCCTCCACCCTCAGGGTCTGTCAGGGCACCCCCAGCCCCGCTGCAGGGGGGCTCTGCTGGGGGCTGTCTACCGGAGCGACCGGCTGGAGGTGGACCTCCTGAACGCTGACATCACCGCGCACACGCACGCCGCCAGCACCCAGAGTGTGCGTATGAATACCCTAACAAACTACAGTACCGCTCTGCTCCGGTAGAAAGACTGTGGTTTACTGAAGAGGCAAACCAACCTAATGGACTGCTAGGTGATACAGCCTATGCAGGTCGTGTTGAACACAGCTGTGAAGAGATCATCTGCAGCTTGTCCAGCTGTAAAGGAAAGTGTACCCTGATAATCAAAGACCTGAGAAACACTGACTCTGCTTGGTACAAGTTTAGGTTCATAACAAACCAGACAGGATTTACTGGTCCAACTGGAGTGAATCTATCAGTGAAAGGTATACTCTGATGACTTATAAGACTACCCAACATTGTGTGTGTGTGTGTGTGTGTGTGTGTGTGTGCGTGCGTGCGTGCGTGCGTGCGTCTGTGTCTGTAATCTGAACCATTATGAATAACAGTTTTTCTCTTGGACCCAGATCTGCAGGTCTCATATATCAAACCATATCTGGAATGTTCCAGTGGTTACATGTGTGAACTAGCTGGTAACCCTAACTACATCTGGTACAAGAACGGACGGCATATCAGTGAAGGAGTGAAGGGTTTAAATATAAACCCTACCTACTCTGACAGCTATTCCTGCGCTGTTGAAGGATACAAACGCCTCCATTCCCCTTTAGTGTGTAAGTCGACTCCACACTGACATGATATGTCACATGTTATGGAGCTTTTTGTAATAACTATGTGTTATGAATTAGTAACTATAATAACTACATGTGTTATGAATGGAAAGTCATTAGAGAAACATATTTTCTGTCACATTGTGGTGGAGGGAATAGTTTCTCTATCAGACCTTACATAGCGAAATCTACTGTAGGAAGACAATCAATTACATAATATATAAGAGGACCCTTATTAAGAATACATTTTAGAAAGCATAGTAACACTTGACAATATGGGTACATTAATTTACTGTTGATTCAGTAAATGCAGTAATAAGCATTAATATATATTAGCACAGGAGTTAGGGTTCGTGGGTAAGGGTTAGAGTTAGAGTTAAGGTTAAGTCTAGCCATATGAACTAATGTATAAATCAATACTTTAGTTAACATGGACACCATTAGTCAATTATTACTAGACCATTAGTGAACTGGTTATTCACTAAAAGTTAAAGTTAATGACTGCTTTAATTAATGTTAATGAATGGTTAATTAATTAACCCTTGTAAAGTGATACCGAAAGAATAAGTAGAAACTACAGCTTCTATTATAGTATATATTTTTAGTTTCTACTATTGTATCTTCTCATTGAACTATACCAGATAGTTATTCTCCAAGTAGACACTAAGACTACAAATTCCACCAGATTAGTGCTTCAAGAACTCTAACGGTGCTATTCCTTTCTCAGGTGTCTTTGGAGACAGATGTTACAAAGTGTCCTACACCACCAGAACCATGTGTGTTCTGCAAGGAACATCAGTGGACATCTCCTGCACATACAGCACCACGTATGGATCAACCTATATATCAGATAAATACTGGTATATATGGAGAGATAATCAACAGCCCAGGGACCTCAAGACAGACTCTGAATATAAAGGCCGTGCTCAGTACTCTGACGAAAGGACAGAAAGCTCCACTCTGAGAATCACTGACCTCAAAGTCACAGATTCAGCAGAGTACCGCTTCAAGTTCACAACATATCACCATGAATGGAAAGGTGATTTACATGGTACAACTCTGACCGTCACAGGTAATACTTTATATATAGTCGGCCAATAATACTAATAATATTAAACAGTTAGGACTCTACAGCGGTTTAATTATATACTATATATTACTTATTCAGGCCTGAGCGTGGACGTGACCCCTGTTGCCACGGTGACAGAGGGCCAGAGAGTGACACTGAGCTGTATCACCAGTTGTCCTCTGACTGGTCCACCCTCCTACATCTGGTACCAGAACAACGTTTCCCTGTTGGAGGAACCAAATAACCAGCTGGTTCTGGAGCACGTCACCCCGAGGCATGCTGGGAACTACTCCTGCTCCGTCAGAAGTGACCGACCCCTCCGCTCTCCCCAAAAGACCCTCACCGTTCAATGTACCATGTGTATATTACATCCCACTTCATCTGTTTCTGATTGGCCCAGTTTACCTGTGACTGCAATAACACTGTTGAGCCAGAGGTGGTGACTGCAGTCTGATGTTTGTCTTTGGTGACTCTTTAAAGAAAAGGGCAATGATACTAGCCTGACATGTTTGATAATACTTTTGCGATACATTTAACTAACACTTGTTATCAACACACCTGCCACCAGATGCTCCAAAGACCCCCTCAGTGAGCGTGAGTCCCTCTGGTGAGATAGAGGAGGGCAGCTCAGTGACTCTGAGCTGCAGCAGTGATGCCAACCCAGCAGCTAACTTCTCCTGGTTCAAGGTTACTACAGATGATTCCTCCAGAGTGACAGGCCTGGGTCAACAGGTCGTCTTTGATCACATCCAGTCTTCAAACACTGGACAATATCTCTGTGAAGCTAAGAATGAGAGAGGGACAACATCAGAATCCATCTCCATCGATGTGAAGTATGAGTAAAACACACTGTTCAAATACAGAGATTATCTAAACCTCGTCTACATGAATCATCCCATAGGGCAAACATCACTCTCTGCTATTTTTTGATATGAGAGTACTGTTTAAAATGCTAAAGGTTTAACGTCATATGGAGCAGTTCTCTCATATTTAAGATATTTATTCATCATGTATTCAATTCAAAAGCTCTCAAAGCTTTTCTTGTCAATATCGTTAATACTAATCCATGTTATGTTTCAACATGTTTTTACAATGACCTCCAGATGGGCCTAAAAACACATCTGTGTATTCAAGTCCCTCTGGTGAGATAGAGGAGGGCAGCTCAGTGACTCTGAGCTGCAGCAGTGATGCCAACCCAGCAGCTGACTTCACCTGGTTCAAGGACCATGAAGACTCAGTGGGACAATCAGGACAGGACTACACCATCGCTCATATCTCATCCCAGCATGGAGGAAACTATTACTGCAGAGCGCATAATGGAATCGGACGTCATAATTCCACCTTGTTGTTCATTTATGTGACAGGTAATCGTTCATCTGATAGACCAACACCTTTGATGTATCAAAGGGTCAGGTTTAAGGACTTGAGCACACAGTCTAATACTGGCCTATGGATGTTGCAGGTTCCTCACCATCACCACACACACTAGTTGCTGTAGGAACCGCTGCAGCCTTACTATCCCCCATAGCCCTCCTCGTCTTCCTCTGGATGAGGTATATTCTCTCTCTCCCTTCGTTCTTTGACATGGATTTCTCCTGCTGCTTCTTCATCCGTCTGTTCTCTTCCCCAGGAGAAAGAAGGCGTCCAGAAAAGCCCCTGGGCTGGGAGGACGGCCAGAGACCGAGGAGGGGGTGAGACACAGGAAGTCATTTAACTAACCCATGATGGAACTAACACACAGTGGAAATACCCCGAGGCAACGCCCCAAACCACATGTGAAACGTGACTTCTTTCTTTAGCGAGTGGTCTTGTCTGTTGCCCTGTCAATATGCAAACATAAGAGATGATGCCCAATGAAGAAATGCTGTTGGAGGTGAAAGGAAAAACCCTCAATTTAGTGGTTGAGTGGTGGATCCATGGTCCTACCCCAGCGACGGTAACCAGCTCTGGGTCAAGGCCAACCGGCATGAAGCCTTTTAAAAGGCTTTTCTAATGGACCTTTCTGTCTCTCCCTCTCTCCCTGTCAGTCTCTTCCTGTTCCTGTGTATGACAACGTCTTAGCTGGAACCAATCGCTTGGCTCCTTCAGCACAGAGTGAACCAATAGAACGGCAGGATGACCTTCACTATGCCAGCGTCCACATCCACCGATTGGCTGGCTCCAATGTCCAATCAGATCGGTCGGAGGAGGTCCTTTACTCTACGGTCAACGTTCAAAGAGCCAAGGCTGTCCCTGAATGAGCTTCTCATGATATCAGAAGAGAAAAAGAGTCACTATTCTGACCTCCTCATTTTTCACCTGCTTTAGCAATGTTATCGTTTGTTTCTCATGCCAATAAAGCTTTTATGAATTGAATTGAAGGTCATCCTGCTGTTCTATTGGTTCACTCTGTGCTGAAGGAGCCAAGCGATTGGTCCCAGCTAAGACGTTGTCGTACACAGGAACAGGAAGAGACTGACAGGGAGAGAGGGAGAGACAGAAAGGTCCATTAGA
>NC_140294.1:6693470-6817051 GCF_964030765.1 Micromesistius poutassou
TTGATTTTGGGAGGCGGGCTTCGAGGAACGAGGTTGTAGTTGAGGTTCTGTCTCCTGTTGTACAGTTTGCCCCTGAGGTCCAGACATTGCATTCACATGAGTAGGAATAACCAGCATTTACCATCAGAACAATACAGACCATGTCATGTAACTCTTCCTGCAACAAACAGGATTCACATGTCAACAGAAGCACTGAGAGATGATCAGCTGACAATATTGATGTGGCTACAGTGAAAGAGCTGTCATGTGTTTTAGCAGACGTCAGTACTTATACTTATTAATGTTGAGTGTGTAAATCATTGAGCAATGTATTGGTTGGGTTAAACAGTCTTCATTCTGTAAATACCAAACATTGACTTCTGTGTGTCACTATACATACTATGGTTTATTACAATGCTTTTGTGATTTTGAAATTACAGCAAAGGTTTGGTTTAAGACCATGAATACGGTCAGGAGATGTTAATATGATATAAGATACATAATTATTAAGTCAGCCTGTTGCACCAGCTGTGCTCATTTCAACCTCAGCTTTCCACCACAGTGATGACTGTTACAGAAGGTACAGACCTTATCTAGTGATGGGACAGTTTAATATCCATCTAACCTTATATAAAGTTATAACAGCTTATTGTTAGTGTGGTTTAGAGCAGGATAACAGCTGACTGATATAAAGTTATAACAGCTTATTGTTAGTGTGATGGTTTAGAGCAGGATAACAGCTGACTGATATAAAGTTATAACAGGTTAGTGTGATGGTTTAGAGCAGGATAACAGCTGACTGATATAAAGTTATAACAGCTTATTGTTAGTGTGATGAGCTCCATGTAACAACATGCAATAAGCATATCCAATGACATCACTAAACAGTGTTGGTCTGCGCTGACATGCAGTAATGTACTGATAGCATACACAGGCTATTATCACATGGTTATATTATGGTATTATTACATTATTATATTATAGTACTAGTACATTATTATATTATAGTATTAGTACATTATTATATTATGGTATTATTACATTATTATATTATAGTATTATTACATTATTATATTATACTATTAGTAAATTATTATATTATAGTATTAGTACATTATTATATTATAGTATTAGTACATTATTATATTATGGTATTATTACATTATTATATTATGGTATTATTAGTACATTATTATATTATAGTATTAGTACATTATTATATTATGGTATTATTACATTATTATATTATAGTATTAGTACATTATTATATTATAGTATTAGTACATTATTATATTATGGTATTATTACATTATTATATTATAGTATTATTACATTATTATATTATACTATTAGTAAATTATTATATTATAGTATTAGTACATTATTATATTATAGTATTAGTACATTATTATATTATGGTATTATTACATTATTATATTATGGTATTATTAGTACATTATTATATTATTACATTATTATATTATACTATTATTACATTATTATTACATTATTATAGTATTAGTACATTAATATATTATACTATATATATATATATATATATATATATTATTATGATTATTATTATTATTATTATTTTTTGACTATATTAAGGCATACTTTACAGTTGGCTCAGTGGTGTGTGTGTGTGTGTGTGTGTGTGTGTGCGTGTGTGTGTGTGTGTGTGTGTGTGTGTGTGTGTGTGTGTGTGTGCGTGTGTGTGCGCGCGCGTGCGTGCGTGCGCTGTGTAAAGGGAAACCTTTGTTTTCCCCAAAACCACGTGACCCGCACTGAGAGCCGTGAGGACTGGACGGAGCCCCTCAGTGCTCTCAGTTGCTGACTCTCAGGGCCCGTCCACACGGAGCCGTTTTTTGGTTAAAACGCAGATGTTTTGCATCGTTTTGGCCGATCGTCCACACGAATCCTGTAAACGCATCGCATGAAAACGGAGTTTTCTGAAACCAGGTCCCAGGGTGAATAAATTCACAAACGCAGCCCTTGAGTGTTCGTCTGGACGGCCAACACGCATACTTGCGTTTCGATGATGTCATCGCCACACCCCTCGAGCGTAACCTCTTGTAACCTGTGACGACGTCTCATAACAACAACTATGGCCGACTACATGCTCGTGTTCCTGCTGGAGAAGATATTGTGCCTATTAGGGTTACTATCGCAAAATTAGTGGTGGGCATAGATTAATTTTTTTAATCTAGATTAGTCAAAAAAATGTAGATTAATCTTGGAATTAATCTAGAGGGCGGCGGCGTTGACGGCAGACGGCTGGTACGCGTCCGCCTACCGCCGTACCAAGGCGGGCAGCTTGGAGGAAGATTTGGATTATTACAACAACAACAACACCAACTATTTCGACGCTCTGATGTTACGATCAACCCAAAACGTGTCATAGCGCACCCAAGTTGTTTCTATTATCATTGCTACATTGTCTCCAGCATATGGCGCGATTATGGACAGTATATTTTATTAAACACTCAGCTTCTGGTTAGTTCAACTTTGAGAATAGATTAACGGCGATATTTTTTTTATCGCCCGATAAGAGTCTCGCGTTAACGCAGCACGTTAACGCCGATAACGGCCCACCACTACGCAAAATATTATGCTCCTGTGCCACCACGCTGAGCAAAAAAGACTGATGGACAACCACATAAGCCACATTTTACAAACAACAGCCATGCGTGCGCCAATTGAGACGATCAAAAGGGTTGCGTTAGCGCTTTATTACTTGAGTGACCGTTTCCGGTGAATTTCTAAAACTAAAACAGCGCCACCTATACGCCTGGAACATGAAGTAGCGTGTTGAGTCGTATTGAGATGGATCTGTGTGGACGCAAATGTTCTTGAAACTATGCCAGGGAAAATGGAGAAAAAAAAGATCGTACCCACGGTACGGCCCCCAGCAGGGCCCCCAGCAGGGCCCCCAGTAGGCCCCCGGTAGGGCCCCCAGCAGGGCCCCCAGCAGGGCCCCCAGCAGGGCCCCCGGTAGGGCCCCCAGCAGGGCCCCCGGCAGGGCCCCAGGCAGGGCCCCGTAACACGAGGGACTGTGTGCTGGGCGTGGGGGTCTTCGGGGACCAGTGGCCCCTCAGGTGGGGGCTGTGTCACGGCCCTGGTCGCCAAGTCTGATGCCGCAAAGGACCCTGGGAGAATGGGCCCCTGAGGTAGAGGTGTGTGTGGTACTAGCGGTGTGTTCCTGGTGTGTGTGATCACTATGAAGGCCCCTCTCAGGGTGGTGTGTAGGGGCCGCCAGAGCTGAGAACGGCCTTCAGCCTGAACTCTGTCTGCTCATTCCTGTGCTGCTGGAAACAATATATATAGAGCAGGGGTACAGAGTGACATGTTAGTACTAACATGTTAGTGGTTACATGTTAGTGCTAATGGTATAACCACTTTCTCTGGGACTCCAACCCGGATTCTAGGACGTACTAAGAAGTACTAATGTTCGTAGTTACATGTTAGTAGTAACGTGTTCGTAGTAACATGTTAGTAGTAACGTGTTCGTAGTAACATGTTAGTAGTAACGTGTTCGTAGTAACATGTTAGTAGTAACATGTTAGTTGTAACGTGTTCGTAGTAACATGTTAGTAGTAACATGTTAATAGTAACATGTTAGTAGTAACATGTTAGTAGTAACGTGTTAGTAGTAACATGTTAGTAGTAACGTGTTAGTAGTAACATGTTAGTAGTAACATGTTAGTAGTAACATGTTAGTAGTAACGTGTTAATAGTAACATGTCAGTAGTAACGTGTTAGTAGTAACATGTTAGTAGTAACGTGTTAGTAGTAACATGTCAGCTGGCAGCTGGAGCAGCGACCAGGAGGGGATCATCCGTGTCTCCAGGCGGTCTGTTTACAAAGAGTTCTTCTCTGATTCGCTGACACCACAGCGCGGCTCAGCCAATCACTGCTGCCGACTCTTTGACTGACAGCCACACCGACACGCCCCCAAGCGGCCCTGTCATACTGAGCTAGTATCCTGTGTACTTATACTCATACTGAGCTAGTATCCTGTGTACTTATACTCATACTGAGCTAGTATCATGTGTACTTATACTCATACTGAGCCAGTATCCTGTGTACTTATACTCATACTGAGCCAGTATCCTGTGTACTTATACTCATACTGAGCTAGTATCCTGTGTACTTATACTCATACTGAGCCAGTATCCTGTGTAACTATACTCATACTGAGCTAGTATCCTGTGTACTTATACTCATACTGAGCTAGTATCCTGTGTACTTATACTCATACTGAGCCAGTATCCTGTGTAACTATACTCATACTGAGCTAGTATCCTGTGTACTTATACTCATACTGAGCTAGTATCCTGTGTACTTATACTCATAGGCGTCGATTACGCTGGGGACAAGTCCCCACCAGTTTTCGTCAAGATTCATTTTGTACCCACCACTTAAAAAGACAAACCCTTGAGTTTAATTCTTATGGATTATTACACGGCTCTTCTCAGTGCTGTGGATGCGCCGTTCACGTGCATGCTCCTTAATTACTGTTCGATAATTGACCGCTGATGTGATGACCTGTCAAGGAGAGCGGCTCTGAGTCACGTCTCTCGTATCACTCCGCCAGTAGTCAACCCCAGAGGATCCGGTTCTATTTCATCCCTACTGACCGCCAGAGGCGGTGCTTCAGCACTGGATGTCTCCATCTCGCGCATGCGCAGGTCGAGTGTTTATACCAACAGAGTCACCTGTGACCCCTGATGACACCTGCTAGTCTATATCTTCCGGTGACATCAGAGGATCGGTTCCTTCTCATCTTCTCGCTCGCAGGTAGAGGTATGTCAGTGAGCTTTAGCTCAACTAGGACAAATTCTACGGAACTGCTGCTCGTCGCCGGTAGCCTTGCGACAACTTGTCGGAGCTGCGGGCTGCGCCCTCCAAAGGCTGCGACGGGCTGAAACGGAAGGTTTGGTGCGGTTTGCCGCGGACACTCTTCTGAACCGGTTGGTCTCTACAACTGCCCGAGTACCGGGCATAGTGTATAAGTTTCCTTTCGAAGTATTCTCTTTTCGTAAGGTTGGTGAAGGCGTCGTACTCGCTCCCTCTCCCGACATCAGCGTCATTATTACGGGCATTAGCGGTCGCGCTGCCCATTTGATTTATCGTACACCGTTGGTTGTATCGCCTTTCGTTATAGTTCGCCTGTTGGTGAAGCCAGTGTACTCGCTCCCTCTCCCGACATCAGCGTCATTATTACGGGCATTAGCGGTCGCGCTGCCCATTTGATTTATCGTACACCGTTGGTTGTATCGCCTTTCGTTATAGTTCGCTTGTTGGTGAAGCCAGTGTACTCGCTCCCTCTCCCGACATCAGCGTCATCATTACGGGCATTAGCGGTCGCGCTGCCCATTTGATTTATCGTACACCGTTGGTTGTATCGCCTTTCGTTATAGTTCGCTTGTTGGTGAAGCCAGTGTACTCGCTCCCTCTCCCGGCATCAGCGTCATTAGTACGGGCATTAGCGGTTGCGCTGCCCATTTGATTTATCGTACACCGTTGGTTGTACCGCCTTTTGTTGTAGCGTGGTTTGTTGGTGAAGCCAGTGTACTCGCTCCCTCTCCCGACATTTGTACTACCGCTACCTCGTTTTGCTGGTTTTACCGGCGTTTTCGTCCGGCCCACTCAGTGCGTATTTCGCTGGCACCTGCGGTTGCGCCAGTTTGATTTTTGCTTCTCTTCATTTGTGCAGCACTGTTGAAGGCAGTGCGCTCGCTCCCTCTCCCAGCATCTGTTAGGTCCTTAGTTTGTGTGTGTTTGCCGGCCATGTTTGGTGAACACTCCTGCTCGGCCTGTCTGGCTTCTCTGCAGCCTGCAGATGGCCATGACATGTGTCCTGCGTGCCTCGGCCCTGAGCACCTGAGAGAGGGGCTCTCGGAGGATTCGTGCATGAACTGCAGCTTCATGCCTCGGGCAGTGCGGGCTTCCAGACTGGCTGAGGTTGAGCACCTGCTGGGCCAGGCGCCGGAGCCGGGACAGTTGACCCCAGCTCAGCAGTCGCCGGCTCAGCCTAGCCGACCCAAACGGCGAGCGGCTGAGAATGCGGGTGCCTCCTCCGGGAGGAGGGCCAAGGAGTCTAAACTGGCCTCCAAGGTGGACCAGTTGACTGAGGAGCTGAACCAGATGAAGTCCCTCGTCCTGGCCATCCGGTCTGGAACCGGTGCAGGCGATACGGGCGCTCCTGCTCCTCCTACGGTTGTGTTCGAGCCAGAGGATGATGCGCTCTCCCTGGCGGCATCAGCCACCGAGTTCGCTGACTATGGGGCGGACACGGTTCCCCAGGACACCGCCTCCGGGCACGGCTCTGGAGTGAGCTCCCGCTCCTCGGCCCACAGTGGTGGTACTGGGTCCGAGGATAATTCGATGGGTGCCATCATTCGTATGGCCCTGGCCCGCCTGCAGCTGGACGTCCCGCAAGTTCAGCCGGCTCCCGCCAGCGCTTTCTTCAGGCGTGGCCCAGCCCCGGCCACCTTTACGGTGCCTCCGTCGGAGGAATACCTTAGGGAGCTGCACGCGTGCTGGAGGGATACTAGAGCCCTCTCTCATGCAACATCGGATGGCCGGACCCTAGCCGCCATGCAGGATGCAGCCAAGTTTGGCTTGGCCCGCATGCCAGCGGTTGAGCCGGCTATAGCGGCTCTCGTCGTCTCGCCAGAGGAGGCTCTGAGGCCAGACGCTAGGTGTCCTCGCCCTCAGTGTAGGGTTACGGATGACCTGCTCACTAAGGCCTATGATGCGGCAGCACGCATGGGACGCATCGGCAACTCCTTGTCCCATCTGATGCTTGCTCTCTCAGCATCGCTGCAGGAGGCTACGGTGGACGCATCCGTCCACAGCTTTGGTGATGCGTCTCTGCAGGCCTTCGCCTTGATGTCCAGGGAACTGGGGCGACTAATGTCCACTCTTGTCCAGGCTCGCCGCCAGGTGTGGCTGGCACAGTCCCCTCTCACTGAGACATGCCGGAGAACCCTCCGCAGTGTCCCCGTGGAACCTGGGGAGGTTTTTGGGTCGGCTGCTCTGGAGGCGCTTGAGCGCACAGTACAGGCCAGACAGACTCGACAGCAGCTCTCTGGGCTTCACAGGAGTATGCCTCCTCCCAGCAGGCCAGGGGGCTTTGCAGCTCCCCCCCAGCGCCGCTCGCGGCCACAGACCTCCCCCAGTGGCTTTCGAGCCCCTCAACGGCCGCCCTTTAGGCAGCCTCAGACCTCGGATGCTGCCCGTCGTCCCCCCAGGGCCTCCAGAGGCCGGGGGACCAGGCGCTGAGAGCCCGGGGCCGGCCGTCGGCGGTTTTTCCCAGCAGCAGCTCAGTTACTGGG
The DNA here is from genome assembly GCF_964030765.1 of Micromesistius poutassou. Lineage (NCBI taxonomy): Eukaryota > Metazoa > Chordata > Actinopteri > Gadiformes > Gadidae > Micromesistius > Micromesistius poutassou. The sequence goes on from NC_140294.1 coordinate 6,700,793, forward strand.
CTGCTTCCACCAGGGACCCGTGGGTGATTTCCACCTTGACCCACGGGTACAACATTCAGTTCCGACGCCGGCCCCCAGCCTTCGGCCGGGTCAAGATGACCATCATTCAAGACCCGGCAAAAGCTCATGCCCTCAACCAGGAGCTGTCTGCCCTCCTGGACAAGGGTGCCATCGAGCCGGTAGACCCCCTGTTACCACCCGGGGGGTTCTATTCGACTTACTTTCTTGTCAGAAAGAAAGATGGCGGACTCCGCCCAGTCCTCGACTTGAGGGGACTCAACAGATTCCTCAAGGTCCTGAGATTTCACATGCTCAGCACTGCAGAGGTGCTACGTACTGTTGCCGAGGGGGAGTGGTTTACCTCAATAGACCTGAAGGATGCATATTTCCATGTCCCCATAGCGCCACACCACAGGCAATTTCTGCGGTTCGCTTTTCAGGGCCACCATTACCAGTTCAGGGTGCTCCCGTTCGGCCTCTCCCTCTCTCCACGGGTGTTCACCAGGTGTGTGGCGGCAGCACTTTCACCCCTGCAGTCGCGGGGCGTAAAGATTCTGCCTTACCTGGACGACTGGCTGGTCTGTGCACCATCCCGGTCTCAGGTGACCCGGGACACTGCAACCCTTCTCTCACATGTGGCCCAGCTCGGTCTCAGGGTCAATTTCCAGAAGAGCTGCCTGGTTCCCTCACAGAGTACTCTCTTTCTGGGAATGACTCTGGATGCCATTACCATGAAGGCCTGCCCATCACCCAGGCGTGTGGACGACATCCTCCGCCTCCTTCTCCTCTTTCGGGAGGACCGCTGTCTGCGCTATGTCCTGTATATGCGCCTTTTAGGCAAGCTGACGGCTGCTGCCACGGTGGTCCCCTTAGGGTTGCTGTCACTGCGTCCCCTTCAGAGGTGGCTGAACAGCTTCCACCTGGATGCCAGGCGGCACCGGCACAGGAGACTCAGGGCGTCACGGCGTTGCCTCCTTGCCCTGGCTCCATGGAGGGAGAGGTCTTTCCTCCTTCAGGGCATGCCCATGGGCTCCATTGCATCCCGTCGGGAGGCTGTCACAACAGATGCCTCCCTCTCAGGGTGGGGCGCTGTGTGGCAGAACCGGACAGCTCAAGGGCTGTGGCCCGTACCGGACCGCTCAGAACATATCAATGTGCTGGAGCTACGGGCAGTGCATATGGCGCTGCAGTCCTTTCTCCCATTCCTAAGCGAAAAGCACGTGTTGGTACGGACGGACAATGTCTCAGCCGTCTCTTACATAAACCACCAGGGGGGAACCAGGTCTGCGCGGTTGCTGCAGGTGTCCCGGGACCTCCTGTTGTGGGCGGCCCCCCGCCTAGCCAGCATGAGGGCAATATATTTGCCGGGGGGACGGAACCAGGCTGCAGACTTCCTGTCCCGTGGCAAGCCTCCACCGGGGGAGTGGCGGCTCCATCCAGAGGTGGTGCTCAACATCTGGGATGTCCTCGGCATGGCAGAGGTAGACCTCTTTGCCACAGAGGAGTCGACCCATTGCCCCCTCTGGTTCTCCTTGGCAGAGGAGACCAGCCCTCTGGGCCAGGATGCTCTCGCCCACGATTGGCCAGAGAGTCTCCTCTATGCCTTTCCACCGATCCCTCTCATTCATCAGGTACTGCAGAGGGTCCTCCAACAGGGCCACAGCCTGCTGCTGGTAGCCCCCTTCTGGCCGGGGAGGACATGGTTTCCTCTGCTGCACAGACTCTGCCGCAGCGCACCGTGGCGTCTCCCCGACAGGGTCGATCTCCTGTCCCAACTGGGGGGCCAGATTTGGCACCCCGACCCTCAGCACCTGCAGCTTTGGGTCTGGCCACTGCAGGGCCCGACCCGCTGCTGACAAGGTGTTCAGACGCCGTCCAGGATACCATACTGAACGCCAGGGCGCCTTCGACCCGAATGCAGTATGCGAACAGGTGGCAGCTGTTTGCCGTATGGTGCTCAGACAGGGGTGAGGACCCCGTGCACTGTGCAATTCCAAAGGTTCTGGAGTTCCTACAGTCCCTTCTGGAGGGCGGACGATCCCCGGCTACCCTGAGGGTGTACGTGGCAGCCATCTCCTCCAGACATGCTCGTGTCGATGGCAACACCGTGGGGGGCCACAGACTCGTGTCCCTTTTCCTTAAGGGAGCCTTGAGGTTGCGACCCCCACAGGCACAGCGAGCTCCAGTGTGGGATCTGCCCCTGGTGCTGGATGCCCTGTGTCTGCCGCCTTTTGAGCCCCTGGCACAGGCGGAGTTGAAGTGGGTGTCTGCTAAGACTGCCTTTCTCCTCGCCATCACCTCAGCAAGGCGCGTCGGGGAGCTGCATGCTCTCTCTGTGAGCGAATCATGCCTGAGGTGGAACTCAGATGGCTCAGGGGTCACCCTCTGGCCGAATGCGGCTTTCCTTCCTAAGGTTCTCTCACCATCGAACCTTAACCGGCCTATCCACCTGGCTCAGTTTACCCCCCCTGCAGGGGAGGAAAAGTCAGGACTGCTGTGCCCTGTGCGGGCTTTAAGGGTCTATCTAAGTCTGACCACAAGCATGAGACGGTCAGAACAACTGTTCCTCTGCTACGGTGGTCCTAAGAAAGGCTGTGCTCTCTCCAAACAGCGACTGTCGCACTGGGTTGTGGATGCCATCACCCAGGCATATAGACACAGTGGTCGCCCCCTGCCATCCGGGGTGAGGTGCCACTCTACTAGAGCTGTCGCTACGTCATGGGCGGCCCTGCGTGGCGTGCCCCTGCAGGACATCTGTGATGCGGCATCGTGGGCATCACCGACTACCTTCTCCAGGTTCTACCGGGTGAATGTGGCCACTCCCCATCCACTGGGTGTGGCCCTGCTGCCCACCTCTACTGCTTCCTCTCACTGAGGTATGTACTGGCATTCCTCGTGACTTTGCTGTTATGGGTCATCCAGTGCTGAAGCACCGCCTCTGGCGGTCAGTAGGGATGAAATAGAACGAAAGTTACGTATGTAACTACGGTTCTATGAATCCCGGATGACCGCCAGAGCGTCCTGTCACTCAGAATCCTTGTGGGCTCGCGAGAGGATTCTGCAGGAACCGATCCTCTGATGTCACCGGAAGATATAGACTAGCAGGTGTCATCAGGGGTCACAGGTGACTCTGTTGGTATAAACACTCGACCTGCGCATGCGCGAGATGGAGACATCCAGTGCTGAAGCACCGCCTCTGGCGGTCATCCGGGATTCATAGAACCGTAGTTACATACGTAACTTTCGTTGCTAAGCGAGGTCAACGTCTTCGATGGACTATTTCTCCGCTGATCAACACTGCGGATGGTAATAAATAAATTGTACAAAGACACACCGTGTGAAGTTATTTTTTCGTTTTGACAAGTAGCCGTGTAATAAGCGGGATAATGGACAGAACGTCGCCGGTCATTATCTAGAACAAGCCCCTTCAGGGCGAGACCCCTCCGCATCGCGCGGTGTCCGCCCTGTCGGGGCCTATTTCCCCGATAATGACCGGCGTTCTGTACATTATCCCTTACTTATCTTTGTGTGAGCGGCCAGCCTGGCCTGGACAACGAATGAGGTATTGATACCGATACTCTTTGGCTGGGATGCAATGATGAGGCATCAGACCATCAGGTCGTTGTAGCCGGAACACATGAAGGTAAACAGCAGCGGAGCGGGTCGGTAGGACCGCGGACACACAGAGCGACCACCTGTCGGACTGAATGGATGTGGCGGCAGGCTGCACCGCGGGGCGCATCTGCACACCACTGCCACACTAATGAAGGTAAGACGCGGTATTCATTGCTTAAGATGTGCTGGTGCTGTGGTGAGGTGTTTTGTGTTGTTTTTTTGCACTCAAGTGGTCGGCTGTTTCCACCAAGGAGCCTGACTTATCCACGGTTTGCGTTCGTACAGCGTTGGGTGTAGTGGAGATGACGATAGTGCAGTCATCAGTGAATAACTGTGGTGGGGGGTGCATGAGTTTAGGTCAGAATGCCTGATGTAGATTGGATGGATGCGTGTTGTGAATTGAGAACAGCCCATGGTGTGATACAGCGTTCAGCTGTGCAACAAATATGTTTTGCTTTTTCAATCTGTTTGGACATCTGTAGTGCTGTGTGTCGCCACACGTTTGCCCTTCACAACTTAAACACGTAGTTAGTTCATTTGCTTTCCCAGCTCCTCTTTGTTTGTGTTGGTAGCTTAGTCACGTCACGTTGTCAACAGTGGGTACATGGAGCACAACATAGTGGGTCATAGCTAGGGTTGCCAACTCCCAGACTTTCAAATACGGGACACCTCTTGATCGAGATTGTTGAGGGGGGGGGGGGGAGAGAGTTATGCGCGATCGCGGGCAGACGCGTTCACGCGATTACGACCTGTGGAGTATTGGATTGAGCACTCGGTGCTCAACTGTGTTAGACGGTCATTACTTCGGGGTTCGGTGGTTGGCTGCGTGGGTCTGGCTATTCAGTGTGTTTATAGTGCGCCAATAAAGTAACTGGCTCGTACTGCATCCTTGCCTCCGTGTGTTTATACGCTTAAGCAACCCACAGGTTTTATTAATGCAACGATAACCGGCATTACATAAAGGTACAACACGACCCCAAAATACGGGACAAAGTGCGTCCCGTATCAGTTCATTACGGGACAGGTCTTTTAGTTGCCAAATACGGGACGATCCCGTATTTTACGGGACGGTTGGCAACCCTAGTCATAGCCTGTCCAATGCCACGCTTATACTCATACTGAGCCAGTATCCTGTGTACTCATACTGAGCCAGTATCCTGTGTACTTATACTCATACTGAGCCAGTATCCTGTGTACTTATACTGAGCCAGTATCCTGTGTACTTATACTGAGCCAGTATCCTGTGTACTTATACTGAGCCAGTATCCTGTGTACTTATACTCATACTGAGCCAGTATCCTGTGTACTTGTACTCATACTGAGCCAGTATCCTGTGTACTTATACTCATACTCAGCCAGTATCCTGTGTACTTATACTCATACTGAGCTAGTATCCTGTGTACTTATACTCATACTGAGCCAGTATCCTGTGTACTTATACTCATACTGAGCCAGTATCCTGTGTACTTATACTCATACTGAGCTAGTATCCTGTGTACTTATACTCATACTGAGCCAGTATCCTGTGTACTTATACTCATACTGAGCTAGTATCCTGTGTACTTATACTCATACTGAGCCAGTATCCTGTGTACTTATACTCATACTGAGCTAGTATCCTGTGTACGTATACTCATACTGAGCTAGTATCCTGTGTACTTATACTCATACTCAGCCAGTATCCTGTGTACTTACACTCATACTGAGCTAGTATCCTGTGTACTTATACTCATACTGAGCCAGTATCCTGTGTAACTATACTTATGATATACACCTGTGAAAGGTGTAGATAGTGTACATCGTTTTTATCTTTATTTTATTATTTTTATTTTATTTTGTATTTATCTCTTATATCTCTCTTTTGCTCTACTTTTGACTCTTAAGCTGCAGTGTGTGTGTGTGTGTGTGTGTGTGTGTGTGTGTGTGGTACAGGTAAACCATGTCATCCTCTTTAGTTAGTTAATGATTGATGGTTTTACTGGTGGCTGGTGTTCAAAGTCTCCTTCCTCATTCGATCTGTCTTCACTGTCTTCTTTAGAACTGTGTTAGCGTTCGTCTCGGTTCTCAACTCTTACTTTGTGTTTTGGTGAACACCTGAATCTCTTCCTTCGACTGATCTTCATTTCCTTCTGTGCTGTAATATTTTCACACGACAAGGGGCAGGACACGTTTTCATCACGGAGAAGCTACGGTACAGCTCGCTAAATGTCATGTTTTCTTTAGATTATTGGTCGTATATTCTCACTGTATTGATATGTTCTAGATGAATCTATTTCCAGTCCCAGTTCAGTGTTTACAGGTTCCTGCTGTAAAAGAGACGTTGATCTCAGAGAGAGAACCTGAATAAAGGAATATGGGTCAGAACATCAATCACTAGTTCCACCGTGTTGAGGGCGTTTCATATTGAACCTCTGGTCCAGGAACCTTTATTGTGGAGGTTCAGTCTGTGCTGGAGTGAGGTCCGTTTGGTTGTGTTGTGGACTTTTATTGTGGAGGTTCAGTCTGTGCTGTAGTGAGGTCCGTTTGGTTGTGCTGTGGACTTTTATTGTGGAGGTTCAGTCTGTGCTGTAGTGAGGTCCGTTTGGTTCATGCTGTGGACTTTTATTGTGGAGGTTCAGTCTGTGCTGTAGTGAGGTCCGTTTGGTTCATGCTGTGGACTTTTATTGTTGGGTTTTATTGGTAACATTAGTTACTTATTGGTGGTTTGATGGCCGTCTATAAAGGTATAGCACACTGATCTGTAGACTCTTGATGCTCTAGTGACTGTGATCTACTGGAAGAGAGGTCAGTGTTCAGAAGTAAGGAATAATCCTAATAATGACATGTATGAGATCTAGACATATAGCGATAGAGTGTGTAGATCTAGACATAGATAGTGATAGAGTGTGTAGATCTAGACATAGATAGTGATAGAGTGTGTAGATCTAGTCATGCAGTCAGTTCATTCATTCGGTACTCAAACAGAATCCACAGAAACAATGTGTAGTTGTGTTTGTGTCCAGGTCTCCAGTCGACTATGGATGAGGATAGAGAGGAGGGGGGTCCTACCTCTAAGACCACTCTGTCTGGGGAACATGGCCGCCGGAGCAAAGCTAACAGGTAAGAAGAGGATCTCTCTGTCTGTGACTGTTGTCCATCTCAGAGCTCAGCAGTGATACATCATGACTCCATCATTAGTCTGAGTAACAGGTGTGTGTGTGTGTGTGTGTGTGTGTGTTGAAGCCCAGCGCAGCAGCAGAGAGCAGACTCCCCTGGACCCAGCAGTGTCTCCATGAAGAGTGACCACTCTATGGGTATACCTGCCCATTTTAAAGATGGAAATCACCAACCTTCTAAGACAAGGTGAGGATTCAGCCGATACATCAGGGCTGTTCAACTGGCGGCCCGCGGATCATCTTGATCTGCCCGCCCATCGTTAATCAGAACATACCAACGTCCAATCACAGGACCACTTGGAGATGGATTGGTTCATGGCTGAGGCCGTTTATTCTGCTGTTTGAATCGTGGGAATGAAATGAATATTAAGACGACTTGTAGCAGACTTTACAGGTTTAATGTTAGAAGGTTCAACGTCTTTCAAACAGCTTTTATTGAATCAGCTTGATCTTTTGAGGTGAAGAGATTTTTTGAAACCAATAATCCATGAAGAATAACACAGGTCTGTGTACATAATAACTTAACATTTTTCAACCCCCCTTATATTTCCATTTCAATAATCTGAGAAAGATTATTGAAATGGAAAGTCTGTTAGGAGCTCGGTAATGTTAGTTAGGACCCCGGATGCAGAAACGGAGGCAGTTCGGACAGTCAAAGGTTTATTGTCCAAAAAGGAACACAAAAGATATCCAGCGAAGCAGGCGAAGACAGGAACGGGTAGGCGTAGCTGGCGGAGGCTCTGGTGAATGCTGCGGTCCGGTGGTATACGCTGGCGAGGAATTAGCTACCGGCAAAAAACACACGAACGTTAATGAAAACCAAGATCATCAGAGGCAGACCTGAGTATCATAGATTGATTTAAACTCGTTAGCCAAAGTACCGAATGAGACGGAATAATCTGGCGCCGACGAGAAGTCCCCGCCAGAAAGAGTGTGTGATGAGTTGATGAGGTCCAGGTGTGCCTCGTTGCGGTGCCCAGCTCCGCTCGCCACGCCCCCACCTGTCTAACCCAATGCCTGTGGAGCAAATCACCCAACAACCCTGTGCCCACACACAAATAACGTGACAAAGTCATGAGAAAGTAGTTTAGTAGCACTGCAATAAATGATCAAATGAAACAATATCCACAAATCCTAACTTCCAGATGGTTCTTGTTTTTCAGAAGGAGGCAGCAGAGAGCAGACTCCCCTGGACCCAGCTGTGTCTCCATGAAGAGTGACCGCTCTATGAAGATACCTTGGGAATTTAAAGATGGAAATCAGTCTATTGAGAAGAGGTGAGGATTTATCGTTATAATATAAAGATACCGCTTCTATCAAATGTCCATGAATCTGGTTCTTGTTTTTGTTGGAAGAGTCCAGCAGCAGAGAGCAGACTCTTGTTATCAGACTTTCCTGACTTACAAGTCAGGAAAAATGCAAGTGTGTGTGTGTGTGTGTGTGTGTGTGTGTGTGTGTGTGTGTGTGTGTGTGTGTGTGTGTGTGTGTGTGTGTGTGTGTGTGTGTGTGTGTGTGTGTGTTCTCCACAGACACCAGGAGAGGTCAAAGGTTACCAGTGCTCAGTCTGTACAGCAGCATCAAACAGAGAAGGAGATGAACCAGGAGGAAGTGGCCCACACACTGGGGGGCGGTAAGAGACTCTTACTTTGAAGACAGAGGAGACTATAATTTTGAAGGGCAGAAGAGACTCAGGACAAGACAGAGGAGAAATTATATTTTTAAGGAGCAGTATGAGACTCCTATTTGTTATTTTCGGACTGAATGACTTTTAACTTCAATGTGGAGACTTCTTTCCTCTTTGGGGTTAAATGGTGTGATCCAGATATGTAGTTGTTATTGTGGGTCTATCAGGTTAAATGGTTTGATCCAGATATGTTGGGTTATTGTGGGGTATCAGGTTAAATGGTTTGATCCAGATATGTAGTTGTTATTGTGGGTCTATCAGGTTAAATGGTTTGATCCAGATATGTTGGGTTATTGTGGGGTATCAGGTTAAATGGTTTGATCCATATATGTAGGGTTATTGTGGGGTTATCAGGTTAAATGGTTTGTTCCAGATATGTAGGGGTATTGTGGGGTATCAGGTTAAATGGTTTGGTCCAGATATGTAGGGTTATTGTGGGGGTATCAAGTTAAAGAATGTTAAAAAATTATACTGCAGATCAACAGCAGAATAACTGCTGGAATAGATGCAACACTATCTTGTTATATCAGCATAACAAGTCACTTTAGACTGATTCACCATCATTATTACTATTATTAAACCAATCATACTGCTGTGGAAATAATAGTCCTGAACATTTAGAATCTGTAACATGCAGTCCTTGTCACGACTGTCGTAGATAAAATACAACATCTAAACAAAAACTAAGAGAGATCGAGGAAGCCGAAGGTCTGAGTGCTAAAGATTTTATTATCACTTGAGAACAAGCAACGACAAAATCCTGAGTTGGTTTGACAAAGAACTGAACAGCCACTCTCTGGCCCCTGCTCTTATGCTCCATTGTGCCCATATATCATCCATACGTTGTTACCCCATCCCATGCATTTTCCCTTATTGGGAACATGTGGTGCCATCTCCCTGCATTCTTTGCTTATATGGTGACATATTGCCCGTCCCCATGGACCTCCTTGAGGCCCATCTAAACAGAGCGTTCCATTCTGTGCAGCCCCAACATACTAAGAACATATATCAGATACACATCATGTGAGGAGAGCATTTCTTTGGTTGCTCAATGTTTCTCCACACTTATTTAATTAATATAGCATACTGGGCAAGATGTTGACTGCATATTGCTTAACAAATTTCTCCTATACGACCAGCTTCTCTGACCACAAGTTATGAAGCCACTAAATATCATTGAGTTGATCATTTAACAGGAAATATCGACCTGTTTCCACTGATGTCACCTTCCACTAACTGATGTCTTCTGTTGTTTTCACTTTTAGGATCTGATGCTGTCGAGTGCCAACATAAAATCAAGTCTAGTTTGGAGAATAAGTACAGGCGTGTGTTTGAGGGAATCGCTAAAGCAGGACATTCAACACCTCTGAAGGACTTCTACACAGAGATCTTCATCACAGAGAGAGGCAGTGGAGAGGTCAACCAGGAACATGAGGTCAGACTGATTGAAACAGCTTCCAGGAAACCAGCCTTGGAGGAAACACCAATCAGATGTGAGGACATCTTTAAACCCTTACCTGGAAAAGATCAACCAATCAGGACAATAATGACAACTGGAGTGGCCGGCATTGGTAAAACCGTCTTAACACACAAGTTCACTCTGGACTGGGCTCAAGGCAAAACTAACCACAACATAGACTTCACATTTCTCCTCACTTTCAGAGAGCTGAATTTACTGAAAGGGAAAGAGTTTAGCTTGGTGGAACTTCTTCATCACTTCTTTATTGAGACCAAAGAAGCAGGAATCTGCAGATTCCACCGGTTCCAAGTTGTCTTCATCTTGGATGGTCTGGATGAGTGTCGACTTCCTCTGGACTTCCAGGGAAACCCGATCTGGACTGATGTCACAAAGTCCACCTTGGTGGACGTGCTGCTGACAAACCTCATCAGGGGCGACCTGCTTCCCTCCGCTCGCATCTGGATAACCTCACGCCCTGCGGCAGCCAATCAGATCCCTGCTGAGTGTGTTGGCTTGGTGACAGAAGTGAGAGGGTTCACCGACCCACAGAAGGAGGAGTACTTCAGGAAGAGATTCAGAGAGGAGACGCTGGCCAGCACAATCATCTCCCACATCAAGAAATCACGAAGCCTCCACATCATGTGTCACATCCCAGTCTTCTGTTGGATCACTGCTACAGTTCTGGAGGACTGCTTCAAAACATCCCAGAGAGAAGAAGAGATGCCCAAGACCGTGACTGAGATGTACAGCCACTTCCTGAAGGTTCAGTCCATACAGGGGGACAGGAAGTACCGTGGGAGATCTGAAACAGATCCACACTGGAGTTCAGAGAGCAAGAAGATCATTGTTTCTCTGGGAAAACTGGCTTTTAACCAGCTGGAGAATGGCAACCTGATCTTCTACGAGGCAGACCTGGCAGCGTGTGGCATCGATATCAGAGCAGCTTCAGTGTACTCAGGAGTGTTCACCCAGATCTTTAAAGAGGAGTGTGGGCTGTACCAGGACAAGGTCTTCTGCTTTGTCCATCTGAGCCTCCAGGAGTTTCTGGCTGCCCTTTATGTCTTTAAGCACTTCATAAACACTGGGGTCAATCTGCTCTCAGAAGAACAACCAAACTCTGGGGAAGATAAACTCCTCCTCCTCTACCAGAGTGCTGTGGACAAGGCCTTACAGAGTGAGAACGGACACCTGGACTTGTTCCTCCGCTTCCTCCTGGGCCTCTCTCTGGAGACCAATCAGATTCTCCTACGAGGTCTGCTGAGACAGACAGGAATTAGCTCACTGATCACTCTGATTAAAAAAAGTCTGCTGGGACAGACAGGAAGTGGCTCAAATACCAATGAGAAAACAGTGTCTTACATCAAGGAGAAGATAGAAGGAGATCTCTCTCCAGAGAGAAGCATCAATCTGTTCCACTGTCTGAATGAGCTGAACGACCGTTCTCTAGTGGAGCAGATCCAACAGTCCCTGACATCAGGAAGTCTCTCCACAGAATCTCTCTCTCCTGCTCAGTGGTCAGCTCTGGTCTTCATCTTACTGTCATCAGAAGAGGAGCTGGACGTGTTTGACCTGAAGAAATACTCTGCTTCAGAGAAGGGTCTTCTGAGGCTGCTGCCAGTGGTCAAAGCCTCCAAAACATCTCTGTAAGTTCACTAATAACATGTATTACAATACACACAACACTATATACATAAAATTTAATATAATGTATATATTATAATATATACTAGAATATAAAAGGTATAATAAAATACAAATCGTATCTCTACGTTCACTAATAACATGTATAACAATACACACAAGATAATATACATAAAACTAGAAAATAAAAGTTATAATAACGTAGAAAAGATCTCTGTACGTTCAGTGATAATGTATTATATTATGCACAACACAAAATAATTAATACTATGATATAAAAGCAGTAACGATTTGTTTATTTAACAAACTCCCCAATCATAACAATCATAAAAAATAAATGATAATAATCAACAGTTATTAAGGCGAAGTGAATAGTGTTCACGGATTCGCTATTCACAGAGCCTGAGGTGAATCATTGTTTTATATAAACTACACGTGAACACTCCAAAAATAAACAAGATTACACTTTTTGCCGGGATTTATTTGTTTAATGAGCGGTTTATTCGTTTTTATTAGCGTGACGAGACGACCGTTACGCGCTCCCCAATATCCCGAGTTTGAGATCTCAATCTCGGGATATTGTCCAATATCCAAAGACAGTGAACCAATCAAATTGCTCCATCTGAGGAGGTTCACGTGTAGCATATACTACATTTAAATATCCAATGTTTTAAACATTAGTTAAGCCAAAAACACTTTTCTAATAAAGATGAAGACAATAACTTAATTATGTTAAAAGTAAAAGTTACACAGATTATTAAATTAACATTTATGGATTGAATGTATTTCTATCAATATAACATATCTAAATAAAGTTTTCATCACGTCCTTTTATGTTAACAGTAAAAGATGTAAGATATTTTAATCGCAGTTCCTAACATGTTGTGTTTATTGTGTGTGTGAAGGCTGAATGGCTGTCATCTGTCAGAGAGATGCTGTGAAGCTCTGGCCTCAGTTCTCAGCTCCAACTCCTCTAATCTGAGAGAGCTGGACCTGAGTACCAATGATCTGCAGGATTCAGGAGTGAAGCTGCTCTCTGCTGGACTGGGGAGTCCACAATGTACACTGGAAACTCTCAGGTCAGTTTTACTCAATGGTCAAACACTTACAGCACAAGTTACACATCAGATGACATTGAACAGATTTACCTCCAGAAAGTTAACAGGTCTAAATAAATAAGTAAATGATGTCGTCTCAGGGCTGAGGACGCATTTTCTACTGGCTACAATCTTTTTCATTTGGTGGCAACCTAAAAAATGTGCACCCCTTTATTAGACGTGAAAATGTCCTTGGTCACCTCCTATCAGTGGCGGTTTCAGGAACGGGCCAAGCGGGCAGCCGCCTGGGGCGGCATTATTTCATGACACATGGGGGGCGGCACGAGCACACGAGAAAAAAGAAAATCATCCGCACCGCAAAGTGGTTTTCTATTATCTCTCATATCACTGTGGGGGGAGTTGGCTCACTGGCGCCCCTTCTGGCTGCAGGCGCCCTGCTCCCTGAGGAGGGGAAAGGGGAGAGAGGGGGGGGACAGTTCACCTCTGGGTCTCCGTAACGGACAAGGGGGGTCCACTGTTAGCGGATTGAAATCCTTATTGCAGCCTGCAGGGTTATGTGATCAACATACGGAGGAACTCGGTCGCTGAGCTGAGAGGTTAAACTCAGCTAGCACCGCCGCCCACCACGTCCACCATCATCCAAAACGTGATGTCAACAGACCAACAATAGTCAGAAAGCCTACAGAGACTATAAATAGTTAATGTGACGATCACGTCATTAAAAATAGACTTGGAGCAATGATTTACAAACTATCTTTTTGGGAGCATGCTTCTGAAAGTAGTTCGCCGCCCCTCCTGCCCATATGGACGGCCCGGTACAGAGCAACACTCTAATGGAATGAGTGGCTCAAGTCAGGCACACCTCGAATTTCTTGCAATTGAGAAATATAAGTTTATCTTTCAATCATATTGTTATGATAAAACATGGCTGTTTGTTTCTTTCGGGGGGGGGGGGGGGGGGGGGGGGGGGTGCTCGGAGGGGGTCTCACCCGGGGTGTAATTCAATGTAGAACCACCACTGCCTACCATCCATCTGTGTCCATTCATGTGAACAGATTCACTCACTTTAAAAAGGTTTAAGTTAATGTTTTGAATGCATAGGGGGCAGTGCTTCATTTGAGCCGGAACACGCCGGAACATGTTCCAGCACCTCCTGGGTCACTGAAAAATGAATCGCCTAAATGAAAAAAAAAAATTACTGTTTGTGTGTAGAGTGTGGTTTTCTGTCTAGTTAGTCTTTATTCCCTGTTGAAGTTCCACTAAAATCTAGTGTTTACATTTTAGTTTTGAGGTGAATTTTTAGGGTAAGACAGAGGGGGGAGAGGGGGGGAGGGACACAGGGGGGGAGAGGGGGAGAGGGGGGGAAGAGGGACAGAGGGGAGAGGGGGGAGGGAGGAGAGGGGGGGAGGAGGAGAGAGACAGAGGGGGGGGGAGGGACAGAGGGGGAGGGGGGAGAGGGACAACGAAAACATACATAATAGTAGAATATAAAAGTTATGATAACATAGGAAAGGTTAACTTATAACATCTCAATATACACAACGTTATATTGTGTAACCATGACTAACCCTACTACACACACACTACAATATGATACGAATCAAATCACTCAACAAGCAGCAACGGTCATCATCACTTACGCAAATGAAAAATATGATTTCATAGTTCAGTTTTGTAACATATAAGTCAGTTTGATGTCTTCATATAATAATATATATATATATATATATATTAGTGGTGGGCCATTATCGGCGTTAACGTGCTGCGTTAACGCGAGACTCTTATCGGGCGATAAAAAAAATATCGCCGTTAATCTATTCTCAAAGTTGAACTAACCAGAAGCTGAGTGTTTAATAAAATATAATGTCCATAATCGCGGCATATGCTGGAGACAATGTAGCAATGATAATAGAAACAACTTGGGTGAGCGATGACACTCCTCCGAGCTGCCCGCCTTGGTACGGCGGTAGGCGGACGCGTACCAGCCGTCTGCCGTCAACGCCACCGCCACCGCCGCCCCGGCTGCCGCTGCTGCCGCGACGCGCACCGGCGACGAGCGTCCCGTGGACCTGTAGCGAGAACGCGTCCCGGTGCCGTTATATTTTCCCGCGTTTGTGCTGCGCGAGGAGGTGCCTCGCGAGGAGCCCCTGGAGCCACCGCGACCTCCTTTGCACAACACAGGCTCACACAGCAACACGGAGAGGAGGAGACACGTCCAGCAGGACGCCCACAGCTGGTTCATCATCTTCATCTCAATTACACCACAGGTGTAGTTTGTGATGGAAACAGGAGATGAGCCCCTGGTCTAATGCGCCACCTGGCTTGTGAAACCCGTTCTCAAAGACTTACTTTTAGTCATTATTTAGGAAACACACACACTATGAATGCCTTCGGCAGAATTCAAATGAGCCATTTTAATCTAGATTAATCTAGATTAATTCCAAGATAGGGCATAGATAAAAAAAATTAATCTATGCCCACCACTAATATATATATATATATATATATATATATTTAAGCAATAGCTCACGACAGGATGTGGTATGTTCTCATTATACCACAGTTAACACTTAACTGTGGTATAATGAGAACATTTCACTGACTGTCGTGAAAAACGGTTACGTAAGTATGGCGAAATGAAAGTCATAGACACCCTCAATTTTGAAAAAGCGAGAAAGTCAGAAAAGCGTTTTTCTTAACGAATACAAAAAAGTAGTCCCTCCTGGCTGCCTGCAAAGTGTACGGCGGTTGCTATACAACACACTGTAGCGTCCTTCAGGGAGAAGGCTAGAGACGGTAGCTCGGTTCGCCGGCAATTTAGCCTTCTATCGAGTTCACTCACCGTGTGCCTATTGCTTTACAACATTTCCACCCTCTCCATCAATCAACATGTTTTTAGGCTTCAGTGAACTATGCTATTGCTTTTATATATAAATAAACAACAGTTAGAGTTAGGCGCAGAGTGATACTGAACAACACTTAGGAACCAATCAGATCGCTTGATTTAAGCCACCCGTTTTCTAAATAGATATATATGTATATCACTGTGCCGGTCACGGCTGTGGTCGCCAAGTGCTGCAATGGATCCTGGGAGGGTCAGCGGCACCGAGGCAGTCGTGGTTGAGAGCGATAGGATGTGTGTTTCAGGTGTGTGTGTGTGTGTGTGTGTGTGTGTGTTTACATAAAGTCTCTCTCAGGGTCGTGTGGAGTGTGGGCCACCAGAGTTGTAAACTCTCTCACCTTGGGCTCCCGTCTGGTCGTTCCCGTGCTGCTCGCCACATTATTATTAAAAACAAGACTGTGGTTTTGGGAGGGGGGGCTTGGGGGGGGCTCAGCCTTTTTCAGGGGGAGCTTAAGCCCCCGCTAGCCCCCCCCCTTGCACCGCCGCTGGTTGTAACCTAATATACCAAACATCTCTGTAGATGTACTAGAACATGTATATACATAAAGTACATAATACTATAGCTGCTTTCACATATGGACGTACAACCGTCTATTCTCCCGCTATTCTCCCGACGGGCCGTATATGTGAATGACTTATCCTGACATTGGACCTCCTGATAAAAGACTACCCCTCAGGTAGTATTTTAGCCGGCGGAAATGTTAATTACCTTATATGTGAATAAGCAGTAGGATGTGGGCATTTCACACCAGTTGAGTGGGCGTGTTGATGACGCTTCGGTCTACGTTTGCATGTCATTGAGTGGCACCCGCACCCTAATCGATAATCAGCCTGTTGCCTTTTGTTCACTGAATGGTTTAAAACATATTTTAATGTGGCACTGCTTTTCAGAGTCATTTGTGGTGAACGCTAAATGATAGGTCTTATCGTAACCCTCAAGTACAACATCATACAATAAATTACAATACATGAGTTCACAGCTGCACATGTATATAGAAAATGTTTTTTTATTTTTATGTTACACCTTTCCTTCTGTCGGCTCCCAGACCGTAGTCGAGGAGCACAGGGGAGACGTTCCCTCCAGGGCCGATGTTCTCTCGGGGGTAACACCCTTCACTTTGACTGGCAATGTCATTAGTGTTCATTACTTCACTAAACTAACACACGCTACCGCTCGCTCTCCTCGCTCGTCCACTCACACACCCACACCCACACACGCACACACACACACACACACACACACACTGCCATTCTCGCGCACACACATGCGCTAACTCTCGTAACAATTGTTATTGATGTTGTGGATTTTGGTCCAGGAAAGGCCGCCGAGACAGGATCGCTTTTAACTCACTTTATTTGGTTAAGGTTATTGGTCTATTGTCTATCGTCTATGAAACAAAAGGAGAGGGATCGTAAATAACACGCGCGGAGCGTCTCAGAGCTTAGCATGCAGGAAGATACGCCGCTCAGAGATTCTGTCTTCCAAAGGCGGAGTCTGAGTTTATGTATCCCAGGTGTTCTTCTTTGGGTTTTCTCACTTCCTGTGTGTGTCCGTTGCTGCCCCTAGTGTAAATGTTTTATAACTTTATCAATTGTGTTCAGTGCTGCCCTCAGGCGATTAGGAGGGGAAATTACCTCTAAACTAAGCTTGGTGCTACTGGATATGGCTAAGTGAGAGTATTACAGTAAAAATGTATCGCTAGGGAATATTACAATTAAAAAATGTCACAATTCCCTCCTTGGTCATCTCAGATGACCATTCTACAAACCACTAATATTACCAACAGCATATATAAAAAACAAGAGAAAAAAGCAAAAGAAAAAATATGTACATACCCATGGGTTGGTTACAATGGAACAATCATCAACATAATCAACACTACACAATACAATCAATACGTCATATGGTCATAAAGGCATAATCATAAAGGCACATATGTATTCATCAATGGAAACTTTGTCAAAACACTTCTAGGCATAAAACAATATTAAATTCATATACTTTCAACATTACAAAAAATTGAGCAGCATAGGTAAATGGTTAAACCTTTTTTTAAATTCACTTGTTTGTCATAACACAGAATTTATACCCTTTCAGTATGCATCGAAAATTTACCGAATATAACAAAAACAAAACAACAAAAGAATTTTCAGTAAGTATTGAAAATCTACTGAACATAACAAAAAGTAACACAATTTTTTCAGCATGTATGGAAAATCTACTGAACATAACAAAAAGTAACACAATTTTTTCAGCATGTATGAAAATCTACTGAACATAAAAAGTAACACAATTTTTTCAGCATGTATGAAAATCTACTGAACATAAAAAGTAACACAATTTTTTCAGCATGTATGAAAATCTACTGAACATAAAAAGTAACACAATTTTAAATTTTCCTTCGAGTTGGATAGGTTTGAATGGCTCAGTGAGTTTTATTTATGTAGAGTTTTGGACATTTTACATTTAAATCTAAACAACATTTTGTAATATATTACATGACTCTCATAGGTTTGTTCAATGTTTCCTCATTCAAGTAAACCAGGTATATTGCTTCTCTTAGATACATGCACATAACTTCTGGGGACCGGAGACTATTCTATGTAATTTAATCTGATCACATCGGGCCCTTCGTGTTGCTGTTCACTCATTGTCTCCGGAGTAGGTTCGATTCCTACATAAGCCTGTAAGACATCTGGCAGTCTTGGAGCACTCACTGCTGTGGTGATCAACCGATTCAGTAGTCCTCGTATGCAGGGAATGCAACAACAACCGATAATAACCAACACAGTTATTGCTACTATTCCCATCATAAAGACTGAGTGAATTGGACCCATCCATTTACCAAGTATGTTCTCCATCCACCCGGTGATGGGGTTAGTGATGCCCGAGTTCTCCGCCCACTCTAATCTGAGGGCCTGTAGGCCTGCCAATGCTCTGGACACTGACCCATCTGGAGCTGTGTTATTGGGGATATAAGTACAACATGCAGTTCCTATCATCTGGCACACCCCTCCTTGCTCAGCCGTCCACATGTCTAATGCTAACCGGTTTTGATAGGCCATACGAGAGGTAGCATCTAATTGTTCTGATATTCCCCTAATCGCCTCGGTGGTAAAGTTGACAAACCGCTGTTGATTATAATATATATAGTTTATCCAGTCAACATTTTTATTAATGGTGGCCCACCAAACAAAAACAGATTCAAATCCTGCTATTACTTGATTGCGAGCTTTATGTTCGTCGGGGACGCCTCGGGGCACACCTATGGAGTCTATGTAAATATTTTTATCAAAACTTCCTGGGACCAGTTTCAGTGTTCGTTTCTGGCGAATAAAATTTGGGAAGTCTCTATTCTTCCATATTTTAAGATTCATAACATCTTCGCTATCTGGTAAAATATAGATAGGCATTACAAGTTGAATCATAGCGCATGTTCCAGAGAAATTTATGGGGAGAACCCCCCTGATGATTTGTCCTCCGCAGAACCACCATATGTCACTACGAGCATGAGTCATATTAGATAACAGATCTATCACTCTAGTGGTGTTACATACTCCAGGAGGAAGGGACCCCACTTTCTTACCTATGCCATTACCTTGGATGCAATGGTAGCCAGGAGTAAGATTAACTTCGAAGCTAGGGGGTATAGCTCTAATTAGGGTCTCAGGATACATTATATCTAATAAGCCTTTTACATTAGTCGTACATCCAGCGATGTGGCCGTCTACAAACAGTTCTAGTAAACATGCAAACCCTTCTCTTGAGTTAAACGGGGTAATTCTAGCGGGAGCTGTGGTTAAAGTGGGTCGTCCTTCAGCGCAGATTATACAATCGTTTTTTTTTTCCCCTGAGCTTGTGCCGTGTAATTCAACCATTTTAACCATATATTTACATTAGGTCCCCCTGTTTCTACTTCCCACTTATCCGCTTCAATGTCTTGAATTGGGTCCGGGTACATTATCTTGGGCAGTGATACAGGCGTTACTACCGGGGCACCGTTAGAGCCTTTGGGTGCTAATTGGTTGTCCCCACATTTCTGTGCCTGGAGGTAGATTTGAGCCTGTGGGTCCTTTCCCTCCATGTCTGCTCCCAGCAGTAGATGAAATCCTCTGATGTCCTCTTTTTTATGTGGGAGTCGTCCTATCCCGGGCACGGTTAGTCCTGCTCTTAATGTTAATGATATCTGTTCTCTCTTGGTTGCTTTATTTCCTCTTTTCCAGATTTCTTCATATCCGTAGTCCTTCCTGCACAGGGATATCTCTTTTTGGACTCCCTCCCATGGAGCTTCCTTAGGATAGTATCCCTCCTCGTATCCAGGGTGTGTGAACCATGATGCTTGTTTCCAGACACTGCAGGCTTTGGGGCCTCGGTAGAATCCTGTAATCTCGGTTGCTATACACAAATATTTATCAGCTTTGTAAAATGAGTCTTCACTTTGTCCACAGTCCATTAGTCGACAAATATCCAGTTCAAATGTTGTTGCTATTCCGTAGCAGTACGTCAACGTGGTTACTCCCGATATTGTTGCATCTTTGTGCATTGGAATCCGGACGGATCCCATGCATCTGGAGGTATCAGCCATCGTCTTTTGGATCAGGACCATCAGCAGAAGTCCTACCAGGTATGTCCCTGGGTGTCTATTCGGGCTTGTCATCTTGGGTCGGGGCAGGGTTGTCCTTGGCTTGGAGTGTAGCGAGGTCGGTCAAGGTTTCAGTCCACGATCTGCCAGGAGTGTCTGCTTTGCGGCACCGGCTCAGGTGGTGCCACTGGGCTCCTCTTCGGTCTGCTACTGAAACAGAGAATGGTGTTGCCAAAAGCACTTTGTATGGTCCCTCCCACCGGTCCTCCAGGTTCTTTCGGTGGTGCTTTTTCACCCAGATCCACTCGCCAGGTGATACTGCCGGTGGGGGGTCGTCTTCTTTTTTGGACTGTGCCGGGTCGGTGATCTGAGAAAACAATCTGTTGGATGCTTGAGTTAGTGCCTGTAGGTATTCTTGCATTACCTCGTCGAACCTGTCTGATGGGGGCCCCTTTGATGGTGGGCTATGTGGCCCCTGCATGGGTCGCCCTGTGACTAGTTCATGTGGACTGAGAAGGGTAGTGCTGGAGGGAGAGGAACGTATGGCCATTAATGCTAGTGGTAAGGCTGTTATCCAGGTCATCTTCTTTCCAGTCTTTCTTTTTCCAACTTCAACTGCCAAGTGGTTTGCCTGTATCCGACCCAGGGTACGGGTTTCCACCTCTTCTGGGCTGTCTCTTGTTCTCTCCTGTTTGTTGCTTCGGAGAATCTTGGTCACCTGGTTCTTGATTGTCTGGTTAGCTCTCTCTACCAGGCCTTGTGATTGGGGATGATATGCTGAGCCAAATCTGTGATTCAAACCTAGGTATGTTTCCACTTCTTGGAGATGGGTGTTGGCGAAGTGGGTACCATTGTCAGAGCAGATTAATTTGGGGTATCCCCATCGGGGAATCAGTTCCTGCGTCAACCATTTGATCACTGTGTCTGCATCTTCCCTTTTAGTGGGGATTGCTTCTACCCATCTGGAGAACCTGTCGACGACTACAAGCATGAATCGTTTCCCATCTACTCTGTTTTCTTGTCCCATGTCTGTGTAATCCATGTAGATCTCTTGGAACGGGAGCTGGGGCACGGGAAAGTATCCTCGGTTTATCTTGAATCCTGGTCTTTGATTGCAGGCTTGACATGTTTGACAGTCTTGGACATACTGGTCACATGTGGCTTTGAGTGCTGGATGCCACCAGTATTTTTCAATTCTTTCTCGGGTTTTCGCTCTTCCTTCGTGTGCCAATCCATGTTCTTTTCTCAGGAGGAACAACAGGGCCTTGGTGGAGACAACTGGCTTCCCCGTGCAGGAGTAGTATATTCCGTCTGGGCTTTCTCTGGCCCCCTTGTCTCGCCATGCTGTCTTCTCATATGGTCCTGCTGCCTCTTGCATCTGTTTGACCATCTCTTCATCTGGGTGGAGATTTGTTTCTTCATTGGCCATCATCAGGTGTACAACTGGAGTGTACCCTCCTTCCTTTAGACGTTCTACTGGCACGAATCCTCCCGCTTTCTTTGCTGCTTCATCCGCCGCGTGGTTTCCTCTTGCTTCCGCTGTTTGTGTCTTCTGATGTCCTCGACAGTGCATGATGGCTACTTCTTGAGGTAATTGAGCTGTTTTGGCCAGCTGCAGGATCAGATCTGTGTGTTTCGCTTTGGTGTTAGCGCTGGTAGTCATGTGTCTGTCGATCATCTGTCGTCCATTTAGGTGG
Source organism: Micromesistius poutassou (assembly GCF_964030765.1). Classification (NCBI taxonomy): domain Eukaryota; kingdom Metazoa; phylum Chordata; class Actinopteri; order Gadiformes; family Gadidae; genus Micromesistius; species Micromesistius poutassou. Next base: position 6,722,587 of record NC_140294.1, read on the forward strand.
GCCAGTTCATATGCATAGTTGGAGTCGGTGTAGAGGTTGAGTCTTCTTCCATGGGCTATCCGTAGTCCTTCACACATAGCATGTAGTTCGGCCCTTTGTGCGGAGGCGGGTTGTTCCAATATGCCGCTGGCCAGAGTGCTGCATAGTCCTTTGTTGGTTTGTTCCACTACAGCCCAGGAGGCCACGTTTTCTCCGTTATTAGCTTTGTAGCAGCATCCGTCGGTGTACAAAGTTATGTCCACTGGATTTAGGGGTTCTGCTTCTAGTCCTGGTCTGATTTTCACAGCTTTTTTGATTTCTTCAGAGCACTTGTGGGGTTCTCCTTCGTTGGGGCCCGGCATGGTGTCGGTCATGTTGACTCCCTGGGTGGTGAAGGTGACCATGGGGTTTCCCAATATTCTCTGCAGTTTTGCGTTTCTGGTGGCTGTGGTGATTGTGTAGTCCGAACTGTCTAGATAGGCTTTCACTCCATGGGGTGTATGGACGACCACTGGGTGTGACATTACTATGTAGGCCGTCTTGTCCAGGCTCTTGGCGATAGCACATATTGCTTTTCCACACTCGGGGAGTCCTTTTTCTGGGGGTTCCAGGGTGGAGCTGTGGTAGGCTAGGACTTTTCTCCTTCCTTGGTGTTTCTGCCACAGGATTCCGTTGACCACGCAGTTTCTTTCTGATACATCTAGGTGGAAGGGCTCCTTATAGTTTGGGGCGGCCAGTGCTGCAGCACTATTTAAACTTTGTTTAAGTCCGGTGAATGCCTTTTCCACTTCAGGAGTCCATTTTAAGGGGGCTTTCAGGTTTCTGTGTCCTGCTTGTGTGACGAGTTGTCGTAGTGTGGTTGTCTTGTCGGTGTAGTCGGGGATGTAGGTTCGGCTGTATCCTGTTAGTCCCAGGAACGCTAGCATCTGTTGGACCGTTTTTGGCTTTGGATAGCCTTTGATCGTGTTCTTGTGTTCTTTGCTGATCTCTCTCTTATTCCCTCCTATTACTTTCCCTAGAAAAGTAATCTTCTTCTTGACCAGTTGTAGTTTGGCTTTCTTGAGCTTGTAGCCTTTCTTCGCAATGGTGTGCAGGAGGGTCTCGGTGGCTTGTAGGCAAGCTTTTTTCGTTTCAGCTGCCAGGAGGAGGTCGTCGACATATTGCACCAGAACTGTTCCGGGAGGAAGGGTCAATTCTTTCAGGTCCTGTTTTAGGCAGGCGTTGAAGATGGTGGGGGTGGATCGGAATCCTTGGGGCATTCTTGTATAGGTGTATTGTTGTTCTCTGTATGTGAAGGCAAAGAAGGGTCTTGACTCAGTTGCCAGGGGGAGACAGAAGAATGCGTTGGCGAGATCCACCACTGTGAACCATTTGTGTTGAGGGCTTACTGCATTCAGGGCCACGTATGGGTTGGGAACCTTTTCTGGTGGGGCCATTGTTCGTGTGTTGATTGCTCTTAGATCATGTACCATTCTCCAGGTGAGTCCATCAGCCTTTTTTACTGGTAGGATTGGTGTGTTCCACTCTGATGTTGTCTTTTCCAGTACTCCAGCCTTCAGTAGACCTGTTATGGTGTCGCTGATTCCTTCTTCAGCGTCTTCTTTGATTTTGTACTGGAGTTTCCATTCTGGTCGATGAGCATCCTCAATTCTCACCACGATGTTGTGTTGTGGGGTGTGCCCCACATCATATGGATCCTTTGCCCATACAGTCTTTGCTATGCGGGATAGAATGTTAGTCACTTCTGGGTCTTCAGGTTCGTCTTCTTCTGTGTCTTTCTTTTCAACTGCAATTCTGTGTCTTTCCACCGTCTTGCCGATCACTTTGTTCATTGTTCGTGTTGATATCTTCCAGAATTCAGCATTTGGGCTTTGCGTTAGGTAATTGTTGTCGGTAGTGTACCACTGGCGGACTGCCTGTGCTCTCTTCACCATTGGTCCAAGTTGTTTAGGTCGGTGGTCAGTGCTGACCAGGAGGGAGACATGGGGAACACTGTCTGGTTCCAGCCGGAACCATGTTAGTTGTTCTGGGGTCAGGTGGACTTCTGCTGCAACCCCCTCTGGTCCTAGGAATATGTCTCCACATTCCAGGTCTTCCAGTTTTCCATTTTTCTGCTCCTGCCATGGTTCGTCGTAGGGTAGATCCTGTTCCTGGGTGATGTTGAGTGTGCAATGTAGTGGGTCTACAAGGTCGTTATATTTTCCCATGTTTTGGATCCAAGTTTTCCATTTTTCATATGTTTTGTCCAATCCCGGGATCGTTTGTACTGCTCCAGTCAGTTCCTGCCAGTATATCGTGGTGTCATTGTGGATTACTGGTCTTGGGTCGTCAATCAGCATGAACATGTGTGCTTCTTCTGGAGCCGGGTCGGTGGGATGGTATAGGGTGATGCCTCCCAAGTCGCAGGCTAATGTGATTTGTAGGGAACTCATCAGGTCTCTGCCTAATAAGTTGATGGGACATGCCGGGGCGTAGAGGAACGAATGAGATCCTCTCTGTTCCAATATATCAAAGTCCAAGGGGGTTGTGAACTGTTGTTCCATGAGCTTCCCAGAGAACCCCATGGTTTTTATAGAGCGGTGAGATAATGGAGGTGGTTTCCCGGCGAGGCATCCGATTATTATTATTTTTTTTTTTATTGGTTTATTTGGATGGGACAATGCACATTAATGGACATATAAAAACATGTAAATGTGCCGGATTGTAGCAGCTAATGCTAGTTTCCATCCGGAGTCCCAAAACATAAAAACAGTACACAGTGTCAGAATAGCAACAACAACATAGTATTATAAAAAAACGTAATGCAGACAACAACACACAACTTTAACGAAATAAAACATTGACATTTTGACAACACTTCCATTGACAGGGGGACCAAATGAGTTTCTGAGAGATAAAGTGCAAAAGTGCCAAGGTGACAAGTGCTAAAGTACAGGAGTGCATCATGGGTACCAAGTTGTATTGCATGGTGCCCTAAAGTGCACATCGGTTCAGAGTGCCAGATTGTATTGCACTATGCCCGTACACACAGTTGCACAAGCAGGAGTGTGTAGATACTGCAAGAGGTGTGATACATAATTGTGATTATGTAAATACTACTAGAACCAAAAAAAAGACGTATACTGAAATGTCAGTATTTCAGACATGGGTGCAAGTTTGGTGGGACAGTAACCATGCTTTAAGCTGTTTTTTGAATGCATTAAACGTGGGGCTGTCTCTAATTGGGGTTGGTAGACTGTTCCAACAAGTACCGCCCTTCACAGTTAAGGAATTTTGGCCTATTTGGCTTCGTCTAAATGGCACCTCGCAGTCCCCTCTGGAGGCAGATCTGGTGCTGAGTGTGTTATCTCTCCGTCTAAAGTATTCCCTCAACGGGGGGGGGGCCAGTCCGTTGAGGGTTTTATAGATAAGACAGCTAATCTTAAAACTCCTAAGGTGATCAAAGCTCAGAAGATTGTGCCTTTCAAAAATTGGACAGTAATGGGAGGAAAGAGATTTTTTGGCGAATACCTTAACAGCTCTTTTATACAACTGTTCAATCGGTTTCAGTGTGGTGGCACCAGCAAACGACCATATTACAAAACAATATTCAATGTGAGATAAAATCATACAATGAAGATAAGATTTAGCTGCTTCAGACGAGATGAAGGGCCTGATTTGTTTGAAATTCTGCAGGCTGAATCGTATTGTATTCGCCACTTTTTTGATGTGTTTTTTGAATGTAAGATTTGCATCTAGCGTGATACCAAGGTACTTGAACTGCTCCACTAGTTCAAGTTCTACTCCTCCAATGTATACTTTGGATCTGCTCTGGTTCACTGGTCGTTTTGTGAAATTCATACACACAGTTTTAGTTGTATTGAGCAGGAGGCAGTTATTATTCAGCCAGTCTTGGACCCTGGCCATGGCACTGTTGAGCTTATTGGAGGTGATGTCAGAGTTTGAGCCATGGGTGAAAATAACTGCATCGTCTGCATACATCTGGATGTTGATGTCTGGACACGTATCTGGGAGGTCATTTATGTACAACGAGAACAACAATGGCGCAAGGATCGAACCCTGGGGGACCCCAACAGCAGATGAGCGGAAAGGCGATTTGACCCCGTTGACAGCTACACATTGTGTTCTATTCGCTAGGTATGATCCAAACCATTGCATTGTGCTATGAGAAAAATTGAAAAATGTGAGCTTGTTTAAGAGTACTTGATGGTCAACGGTGTCGAATGCCTTTTTAAGGTCAAGAAACACCGCACTGACACATGATGTTTTGTCCAGTAGACACTTGATTTTTTCAATGAACATACAGTTGGCTGACTCGGTGGAATGGTGTGCCCTGAAGCCAAACTGCATTGGGTGCAGTGAAGTGGGACCCTCATCTAAATGCCTGATCAGTTGATTCGCAACCCATTTTTCAGCTATCTTAGAAATCACCGGAAGTATACTGATGGGTCTGTAATTAGCCTCCAGTGATTTAGAGCCAGATTTAAAGACGGGGATTGTTGAGACGGATGCTCCCGAGTCCACCAGGAACGTGCAGTGGTGGCCTCCTACATACGCCTCCACTGTTGGTTGTCCGAGTCCTAGTTCCTTTCTCGTCCGCTCGTCCTCTGGGCATCCCTATTGCTGTACGGGGTACATGGGTGTGCCTGGTTGGGGCGGGGCCTGGATGCATAGTTGGCGACGATTTTGAGGTTGTGAATGTTGAGTTGAGGATTGCATTTGGTTATACACGGGGCAATTTCTAACCCAATGACCCGGTTGGTTACAATGATAGCATATTGTTTGTGGGGGCTTTTGGCCGTATTCTTCTCGGAATCTTTTCTGTCCTCTGTATCTTTGGTTTTGGTTTTGTGGTCGCTGGTAAAACTGCAGGGATTGGGTTTGGGTCGGATCCGCTGACATGATTTCTCGGAGTTGGTATCCATTTGGCGTGGATATCTGAGGCGCTGGTGTCTGGTACACTATGAGTGGTGTGGCGTTGTGGTTGGGTGCAGTCGGTGTCGGGGCATGGGTCATCGAGGTCTGGCTTGCAACGGGCATCATGGTCATGGGTTCTGGTGTGTTTTTGGTCTTCTTATTTAGATCCGCTTGTTCCTTGATCTTCATTTTTGCTAGTTGTATGTTGAGTTCTTCAAGTTCTTTGCCCTTTTTCTTTAAGTTCTCTTGGTCCAGATGATAGTGGTGAATTAGCTGTTCCACCCATTGTTCCCATGACATATAGTCTAGTGATGCTACCATTCTCAGTGTTTCTTGTGCTCCAGGGTTCAGACCTTGTATCAGTGCCTGTTGGAAGATTTGGAGTGCTAGTTTGCTGCTGCGTGGGAGGCTATCATTTCTATCCAACCACATTTCTTCAGCTCTCTGTATGTACTGATAGATGTTTTCTTCGGTTCCGATGTGTAGATTTGAGATTCCTGCTTTCTTTGTATTGGCTGGGTAAAGTTCACGTAAGGATTTCCAGAAAATGGTTCGGTATCTGTCGAATGGGATCCTGTCTGGTATATTGGTGGTTCGGGTCAGTTTTTCCAGTTCGATGGTTTGTCTGGGTCCATGTGATCTGCCGATGATGGCCCGTATATCTCCTAAGGCAAGGACATCTCCAATTGTCTCTGTTTCGAATTTCCTGATCCAGGAAGAAGCTCCTTCTGTGAGTATTGGTAGTCTCTCAGTTAGAACAATCATATCTCGATGGCACCATGGTGTGTACATTTCTCTTCTTGCTCCGTCTGTCAGAAGGGGCGCCATAAAGTTGTCCGTGTCATATGGCAGAGGGTGGTCGGGCTGGGTTTGGACACTTTGTAACTCAGTAAATTGATTTGTGTCTGTAGTGTTGAGTTGGGAGGGTGTTCCAGGGTCATATGCTGATGCCATTGGTGGTTGAAACTGAGTTGATGTTGAAGGAGCTGGGGCGTTGGGTTTTTGTGATCTGGTTGCCATGGAATGAGGTACTTTTGTAGGTTGGAGCGGAGTGTTAACCGTGACATTGAATTGGGGGGCTGGTGTTTGGGTTGTTTCCTGACTTCTTTGGTAAGTGTTCTGTTCATCATTTCTGGCTGTTGCATCTTCTCTGTAGTGTGTCAAGTGGGGTGGTGTTTGACTTGGGGTTTGGTCTCGATAATTTGGTCTCTGTTCCATTTCTTCATCCTTTTTGTCACGTGTTTGTGTTCCCTTCATGTATTCCTTTTTTAGAAGGTTCATGAATGTGCCAAACATTCGTTCATTGTCTTCTTTCTCTCCTCTTTTGCTGTCGTGGGTTTCCCGGTTCTTTTGGGTTTCTTCTTTATCTCGGTATTGCTCCATGTACCGGGATTCTCTGTCTCTTGTTTGTCGGTCGTCATTGTATTGGAGACTGTATCTTTCTTTGTATCGGGTTGCCTCTTCTCTTTCACGTTCTTCTCTGTACCGGGCTGTTTCTTCTTTCTGACGTTGTTCTTCTCTATACCGTGTTGTTTTTTCTTTCTCACGTTGTTCTTCTGTGTATCGTGCTGTTTCTTCTTTTTCACGCAGTTGTTGCCTGTATCGGGCAGATTCTTCTCTTTCACACAGTTCTCGACTGTATCGTGCAGACTCTTCTCTTTCAAGCAGTTGTTGCCTGTATCGGGCAGATTCTTCTCTTTCACACAGTTCTCGACTGTATCGTGCAGGCTCTTCTCTTTCACGCAGTTCTTGACTGTATCGGGAAGACTCTTCTTTTCTGCGTTCTTCTCTGTATCGGGCAGATGCTTCTTCGAGTGTTTCCCCGTGCTCTTCTTCTCTTGATTCAGACTGTGTTCTTTCTGGTTCTTTATGTTGGTGTTTCCCTCTTGAGAGCATTGATGGGTATGTCTCTTCTTCGCCTATGATAGCTCCTGGGCCACTCCTTCCTGATATCACATCATTAGTTTGTATCCGTGGTGTCCACCTCATTATTTTTTGGTCATCATTTTCCTCTTCATCCTTTTTGTCTATTGGGCCATTGTATGTGATGTCCACTGGTCCGTGTGTTATGGTTAACACTGGATATTGGCGTGATGGAGATGGGTCATCTTGTTTCATCTTGGGTTTGTCAGAAGGGGCGTTGGGTGATGGGGTATGTTGGGATATGGGTAAATTTGGTGCATGAACGTGGGTTACATATGGAAGAGGATCAGAAGTGTTGTGTTGGATGGGCTTGACATCTGAGAGGCTGGGATAGAGAGTGTTTTGGTTGTTTTCGGTCTGTGGCGTGGTTCTTATTTCTTCTTTATCCGATTCTTTTAGGATGGATATGCATCTTGGTCCTGAGTGGGCGGGTTGGCTTTCTGGTTTCCTTTTATCCATGTCGATTGCTGCATGGTATGCATCTAGCAGGATAGTGATGTATTTTTCTCTTTTTTCTCTCTGTTCGAGTGAGTCCTTCTTCCGGTGAATGATTTTGTTCTCGCGTTTGATCGCTGACTTGGCACTTTCCCGTAGAGTGTAGTTCCAGGCATCTTTAATCATGTTGATGTCGACTTTCATATCCATTTTCCATATTCCTTCTTTTTCCCATTCCTTTCTGTATTTTTGTTCTCTCTGAGCCCATTCTTTTTGTTCTTTGGAGGACAGTGGTTGTTTTTTGGCATTGGACGCCAAATGTCTAGCCACCGTGGCTCTTATAGCAATTGCGGCTCGTAGTTGGAGAGTGGCGTCTGCTTTTGAATTATGTTGTCTATTGAGCGTGGTCATTTTGTGTGAAGAGTGTTATGAATTGGAGCAGTTCTTTTGTTGGATAGGGGTGAGAGGGGGGCATCAGGAATTGATGTTATTCTTCTTTTGGGCAGTAGGGGGGGGCGAGTGTTGGGAGCTGATGGTGTCCTCTTCTGTTGGATAGGGGTGAAGGGGGGGGTGTCAGGAATTGATGTTATTCTTCTTTTGGACAGTAGGGGGGCGAGTGTTGGGAGCCGATGGTGTTCTCTTCTGTTGGATAGGGGTGAGGGGGGTGTCAGGAATTGATGTTATTCTTTTTTTGGGCAGTAGGGGGGCGAGTGTTGGGAGTTGATGGGGTCTTCTTCTGTTGGATAGGGGTGAGGGGGGTGTCAGGAATTGATGTTATTCTTCTTTTGGGCAGTAGGGGGGCGAGTGTTGGGAGTTGATGGGGTCTTCTTCTGTTGGATAGGGGTGAGGGGGGTGTCAGGAATTGATGTTATTCTTCTTTTGGGCAGTAGGGGGGCGAGTGTTGGGAGTTGATGGGGTCTTCTTCTGTTGGATAGGGGTGAGGGGGGGGGTTGTCAGGAATTGATGTTATTCTTCTTTTGGGCAGTAGGGGGGCGAGTGTTGGGAGGTGATGGTGTCTTCTTCTGTTGGATAGGGGTGAGAGGGGGTGTGCGGGGGGGGGGGCGATTGTTTTCCTTATTGGGGTGTTCCAGTTGTTCGTAATGCTATCATTACTGCTGTACCATCCGGGAAGACGTTGGGTCTGTGCGTGACACCCGGGCCACTATGTCTCTTGGGGTTGATCTTCTTCACCTCGTCTAACCTTCCAGAAGGGAAGGCTCCACGGTTCTAGTGTCAACCCCTCAACGGTAGGCGGAACGGGTCGTCACGGCTGGTCCTCTTTGGTCCTTCCTCTTTAGTCCTTCCTCTTTAGTCCTTCCTCTTTAGTCCTTCCTCTTTAGTCCTTCCTCTTTAGTCCTTCCTCTTCAGTCCTTCCTCTTCAGTCCTTCCTCTTCAGTTAGGGTGGTACTTCTTTTGGGCAGAAGAGTGTCTGTTGCTTGTTCTCTGGGGGTTTGCTGGTGGTTTTACTGCTATTTGAGGGAGATTTAGCAGAAGAGGTTAGGAAGAGGTTGTTTGCAAGGGTTACAAAAGGTTTTAACATGGCAGTTCTCTATCATATTTCTTCTCTAAACATTTTTGGCCGCACCTGGGGTCATAAATCGATAACCCCCAGAAGTACCCATGTCCCACTTCTCTTGGTGGGAGACAAAATCTTAAAAACAATCTCCACTTTATAGGGTTTCTTTCAACACATGGACAATCGTACACCACAAAAAATAATGCTCATCATAACTAAACACATATTTACAAGTTCGAACCATATAAGTCGAACTGACCGATTTTATAACTAAACACATATTTACAAGTTCGAACTATATAAGTTGAACTGACCGATTTCGGGTTTTCATTAATCTTTTCTGGTTATTCCAGATTCCTACACGTAAACAGCTGCAAACTAAAAAGTCCAGTTCAAAAACATAGATATATCGAAAATCAATAAATCCACCATAAATCTATTCTACGGCTTCCACATATAACGAAGGTATCTTTGACAGTAGGGATGCAGTACCACCTTCTAGAAATCACCATAAATTTCTTCACGGTTTTCATAAAACAAAGGTTTCTTTACTAGCCTGGACGAGAGACTACCTTTTCATTCTCCATAAATTTCTTCATGGTTAAATAATAACGGAGGTCTCCACTACATGTGGATAAATGCAAGTAGACCTACTCTGTCGTATGTACATAAAGGGGTAAATCCACAAAAAACACAAATCAATCAATCTATCGTAAATCAATTCTACGGCTTCACATATAACGAAGGTCTCCAATGCATGAATACCTCTTACATCCTATGTACATAATGTGGTAAAAAGAAATATAATTATTTAGTAGTAAAAACACACAGAGTGTGTGTGACAGTTTGTGTGGGTGTGTGTGTGAGACAGAGTGTTTCTGTTAGTGTGTTTAAGCCTGTACGTATGTGTGAGATAGTCTGTGTGTGTGAGAGATAGTATGTGATACAGTTACTGAGAGGGTGAGGGTGTTGGGGAGGGATCGAGAGAGAGAGGGGGGGGGGGGGGGAAGAGAGAGAGAGAGAGAGAGAGAGAGAGAGAGAAAGAGAGGGGGGGGGGGGGGTAGGTAGATGGTTCCCCGAGTTGGCCTGAAGCTCTATCAGCCCGATAACACATCCAGCCAGCTGAAGGCCCAGCCAACGGTTCTCAAGCAAGAACACAATAATGAAGGGAACATTCATTGATTGAGCCATGAGCATTTGCCATGCTCAAAATGCGAGAGACAGAGCGGGACGGACAGACAGACAGACAGACAGACAGACAGACAGACAGACAGACGGGGAGAGAGGGAGAGAAGGGGGGGGAGAGAGAGGGAGAGAGAGGGAGAGAGGGGAGAGAGAGGGGGGGGAGAGAGGGAGAGAGAGAGGGGGGGAGAGAGGGAGAGAGAGAGAGGGAGAGAGAGAGGGGGGGAGAGAGGGAGAGAGAGTTGGGGGGGATAGGTAGATGGTTCCCCGAGTTGGCCTGAAGCTCTATCAGCCCGATAACACATCCAGCCAGCTGAAGGCCCAGCCAACGGTTCTCAAGCAAGAACACAATAATGAAGGGAACATTCATTGATTGAGCCATGAGCATTTGCCATGCTCAAAATGCGAGAGACAGAGCGGGACGGACGGACAGACAGACAGACAGACAGACAGACAGACAGACAGACAGACAGACAGACAGACAGACAGACAGACAGACGGGGAGAGAGGGAGAGAAGGGGGGGGAGAGAGAGGGAGAGAGAGGGAGAGAGGGGAGAGAGAGGGGGGGGGAGAGAGGGAGAGAGAGAGGGGGGGAGAGAGGGAGAGAGAGAGAGGGAGAGAGAGAGGGGGGGAGAGAGGGAGAGAGAGTTGGGGGGATAGGTAGATGGTTCCCCGAGTTGGCCTGAAGCTCTATCAGCCCGATAACACATCCAGCCAGCTGAAGGCCCAGCCAACGGTTCTCAAGCAAGAACACAATAATGAAGGGAACATTCATTGATTGAGCCATGAGCATTTGCCATGCTCAAAATGCGAGAGACAGAGCGGGACGGACAGACAGACAGACAGACAGACAGACAGACAGACAGACAGACAGACAGACAGACAGACAGACAGACAGACGGGGAGAGAGGGAGAGAAGGGGGGGGAGAGAGAGGGAGAGAGAGGGAGAGAGGGGAGAGCGAGGGGGGGGGAGAGAGGGAGAGAGAGAGGGGGGGAGAGAGGGAGAGAGAGAGAGGGAGAGAGAGAGGGGGGGAGAGAGGGAGAGAGAGTTGGGGGGATAGGTAGATGGTTCCCCGAGTTGGCCTGAAGCTCTATCAGCCCGATAACACATCCAGCCAGCTGAAGGCCCAGCCAACGGTTCTCAAGCAAGAACACAATAATGAAGGGAACATTCATTGATTGAGCCATGAGCATTTGCCATGCTCAAAATGCGAGAGACAGAGAGAGAGTGAGAGTGAGAGAGTTAGAGTTAGAGTTAGAGAGAGAGAGAGAGAGACTGGGGGTGATTGTAGGGGTAGGGAGGTGTCGAGCTGGAGAGAGGAGGGGGTCGTAGGGGGAGGGAGTGGTCGAACTGGAGAGAAGGGGGGTCGTAGGGGGAGGGAGTGGTCGAACTGGAGAGAGGGGGGGGTCGTATGGGGAGGGAGGGGTCGAACTGGAGAGGGGGGGGGGGTCGTATGGGGAGGGAGGGGTCGAACTGGAGAGGGGGGGGTCGTAGGGGGAGGGAGGGGTCGAGAGGGAGAGAAGGGGGGGGGGGTGTTCTCTTTGTTAACCAGATGGTGATCCCCTTTGAAGCTCGTCTAGGTGTGATAGGCAATCTTTAGGACAATGTCTCTCATCCCCCAATGCTTAAACAAGGCTTTCACCATGTGGTCGACCATAATCGCCATTAAAAAAATGCGTTAACATGGCCACCGACACGACGAGAACTGTATTCCATACAGATTGTCTTTGTTTCATGGGACCTAGAGACACCACCACGTGTGGACTCCCATTCTAGTCTTCTGGGCCTAATAACACCACGGTATTGCCGACTCGACAATGCTCTGAACACTCTTTCCAGCTTCGGGGTCTCAACGAACTGTTTAATACAACTTGGATAACAATTTAGCTCATCAGTAGGCTACTGTGTCCCGGTCAAAACGCGGACACGTCGAAAACTTAACAAATCCTTTATACAGATCACCTCTAAAACCCCGTCGGGTATCACATTTAGACAAACATATATACAATCCTGGCCCTTTGTTTCCTCGGTTTAGTCTTATAATGGCGACTAAATCATTGTTTATAATTAATTCCCAATCGGAGTTATCAGCGATCGTTCATCTTTACTTCGGCTTAACTGTAATGACTATGGACCGGAATAACGGAGCTTTCACGAAAACGAATACTGATTACCTCTGCCACCTAAAGTTCCTATAACTAATTCCTATGCAGATTTAGTCTTTGCGACAATAGGTTCTGCTTACCTGATTTAGTGGGCCCGTGGCAGGGGTGATCAGATCCTCGTGTTCGATCGGCTCGGTCAGTCCAGGTCCGCCTTTCCTTGGATAAATCACGTCAGGGTCACCAAATTGTTGTGGATTTTGGTCCAGGAAAGGCCGCCGAGACAGGATCGCTTTTAACTCACTTTATTTGGTTAAGGTTATTGGTCTATTGTCTATCGTCTATGAAACAAAAGGAGAGGGATCGTAAATAACACGCGCGGAGCGTCTCAGAGCTTAGCATGCAGGAAGATACGCCGCTCAGAGATTCTGTCTTCCAAAGGCGGAGTCTGAGTTTATGTATCCCAGGTGTTCTTCTTTGGGTTTTCTCACTTCCTGTGTGTGTCCGTTGCTGCCCCTAGTGTAAATGTTTTATAACTTTATCAATTGTGTTCAGTGCTGCCCTCAGGCGATTAGGAGGGGAAATTACCTCTAAACTAAGCTTGGTGCTACTGGATATGGCTAAGTGAGAGTATTACAGTAAAAATGTATCGCTAGGGAATATTACAATTAAAAAATGTCACATTGACAACAGTTAGTTGAACATTATAGGGTCCCGTCCTTCCACTCCCTGTTTTCTCAGTTAAACACTGAAATCAACTACATTCGTCCCAGTGTTTGTTGGATGTGAAATGAAGCCAAAAAAGACGCTCTCTTCCTTTAACGCAGTCGTTCGCGACGCCTTTCTTGTTTGTCGTTTCTTCTATTTGTCTCTAACTCATGTTCCAATCTTTCATCCATCGATGCGGATGTTGTGGATGCAACGGAATATATGATGCATCGCTGCAGCAACATTTTAGATGATCGCGATGAGTTCTGCCGGTTCTGCCTCCGCGCTGTCAGCAGTCAAACCGAAACAAACCAAGACCTTACGTCATATCCCGCCCCTTGCAAGCCCACCCCCCTAAACCAGCCGGAGATTCTACTGATGTCTGAGCGACACCGATGTCCGCATTTTGGGTGTCAAGTGTGAATAAGTGTGAATAACCCTCACGGTCGAACCTCCTGATCCACAAATGCAGAGAAAAGACGGAGGTCATATGTGAAAACGACTTATGATTAAAAAGTGAAATTAATATACAGAACGAGTCTCAAACACTACAAAAAACTCTTTCATATTATACATTTTACAGCCAATGTTGAATAAACATAAGGATCTAATGTATTGACTAGTATATATTAGATTTAATTAATAAAACATCTCTAATTATAGTTTTAACACGTCCTTTTATGTTAACAGTAAAAGATGTAAGATATTTTAATCACAGTTCCTAACATGTTGTGTTTATTGTGTGTGAAGGCTGGATGGCTGTCATCTGTCAGAGACATGCTGTGAAGCTCTGGCCTCAGTTCTCAGATCCAACTCCTCTAGTCTGAGAGAGCTGGACCTGAGTACCAATGATCTGCAGGATTCAGGAGTGAAGCTGCTCTCTGCTGGACTGGGGAGTCCACACTGTACACTGGAAACTCTCAGGTCAGTTTTACTCAACGGTCAAACACTTGCAGAGGGGGGGGAGGGACAGACGGCAGGATGACACATGTGCACGAGTACACAAGAAAAAAAAAATCATCCATGCTGCGAAGCGGTTTTCTATTTGAGCAATAGATCACGACAGGCTGTGAAATGTTCTCATTACACCACAGTTAAGGGGCGTTGTCCGTCCCTCCGCTGCACGTCGGGACGGACAACGCCCCTTAACTGTGGTATAATGAGCACATTCACTGACTGAAGTGATCTATTGCTTTTATAAAACGGTTACGAAAGTATGGCGAAATGAAAGTCATAGACACCCTCAATTCTGAAAAAGCGAGCTTGGTAGCTTGGTTCGCCGGTAATTTAGCCTACTATCGAGTTCACTCACCGTGTGCCTATTGCTTTACAACATTTCCACCCTCTCCATCAATCAACATATTTTTAGGCTTCAGTGAACTATGCTATTGCTTTTATGTATAAATAAACAACAGTTCAAGTTAGGCGTGGAGTGATACGGATCTCTGTAAACTGAATGGGCGTCATAGCTGTGTATACGCTCATTATACAACAGTTGGGAACCAATCAGATCGCTTGATTTAAGTGACCTGTTTTCTATTATCTCTCATATCACTGTGGGGGGAGTTGGCATATTGGCGCCCCCTCCGGCTGCAGGCGCCCTGCTCGCTGAGAAGGTGCCGTCAGAGAAGCTGTATGAGAAGTAGTGGTGGCTCGTTCGCGAACAAATCAGTTTGAACGAACAACTCTTTAAAACGAACCAACCAACCTGATTCGCCGCTCTCGTTCGTCGTCGTTCGTCTCGTTCGTTCGCCGAGACTCGACTCCCAGCTCCACCCACTAGTCGCAGAGTCGCGCTGACTCGCGAGTCGCCGTTCGTTCACTGACTGTGTTTAGCGGTGAAGACTCGAGGACTGAGAAGTCACGAGAGTCAGCCGGGCAACAACATCCCGATTCCGAACATGAAGCACTCCTCAGCTAAAAGGAACTTAGTTAATGTTGTGTTGATTGATGACCGTTTGCACCATTGAACGATCGTGATTCGTTTGAGAATGAGAACGAGGGAGGAGCTGAGTCTGACCGACTCGGCTGAGAACGTGCATTCGTGATTCATTTGAACGAGAACGAGGGAGGAGCCGAGTCTGACCGACTCAGTGACTGATAATCATGATTCACCGCTACCGGAAACGCGAACGAACGAACGAACGACTCTTCTTGGCCAACTGACCGACGCGAACTGATTCATTCAAACGAATCATGAAATCCACCACTAGTGAGAAGGGGAAAGGGGAGGGGGGGGGACAGTTCACCTCTGGGTCTCCATAACGGACAAGGGGGGGACGGGGGTCCACTGTTAGTGGATTGAAATCCTTATTGCAGCCTGCAGGGTTATGTGATCAACATACAGAGGAACACGGTCGCTGAGCTGCCCCAACATGAGACGTTAAACTCAGCTAGAACCGCCGCCCACCACGTCCACCATCATCAAAAACGTGATGTCAACAGACCAACAATAGTCTGAAAGCCTACAGAGACTACAGATAGTTAATGTGACGATCACATTATTAAAAATAGACTTGGAGCAATGATTTACAAACTATCTTTTTGGGAGCATGCTTTTGCAAGTAGTTCGCCGCCCCTCCTGCCCATATGGACGGCCCGGTACAGAGCAACACTCTAATGGAATGAGTGGCTCAAGTCAGGCACACCTCGAATTTCTTGCAATTGAGAGGGGGGGGGGGGGGGGGGCGCTCGGAGGGGGTCTCGCCCGGGGTGTAATTCAATGTAGAACCGCCACTGCCTACCATCCATCTGTGTCCATTCATGTGAACAGATTCACTCACTTTAAAAAGGTTTAAGTTAATGTTTTGAATGCATAGGGGGCAGTGCTTCATTTGAGCCGGAACACGCCGGAACATGTTCCAGCACCTCCTGGGTCACTGAAAAATGAATCGCCTAAATGAAAAAAAACAATTACTGTTTGTGTGTTGAGTGTGGTTTTCTGTCTAGTTAGTCTTTATTCCCCGCTGAAGTTCCACTAAAATCTAGTGTTTGCATTTTAGTTTTGAGGTGAAAGATGGTAAAGAAAATGTGCACCCCTTTACCCTTTAGTTGTTTTTTACTCTACTCTAAAACTTTACAGTTTTAATGATCAAACAGTTAAGTTCCACATCAGAGGACGTTGAAAAGATTTACCTCCAGAAAAGTAATAGTTCCCACACGTGTGTGTGTGTGTGTGTGTGTGTGTGTGTGTGTGTGTGTGTGTGTGTGTGTGTGTGTGTGTGTGTGTGTGTGTGTGTGTGTGTGCAGGTTGTCTGGCTGCCTGGTCACACAGGAAGGCTGTGCTTCTCTGGCCTCAGCTCTGAGCTCCAACCCCTCCCATCTGAGAGAGCTGGACCTGAGCTACAATCACCCAGGAGACTCAGGAGCTGCGCTGCTCTCTGCTGGACTGGAGGATCCACGCTGGAGACTGGACACTCTCAGGTATGGAGAGGACAGCTCTCCACTCGGGGACAAAGTCTCCTACAGGGATTCAAGCCGCTGCTAGATGAAGCGGTTTGAAAAGGCAGCTGTCACTCATGTTGTGTAGAACGTGATGAGACAGCAGATGATGAAGGTGAATGTTTCAACATGCTGCTCTCACTTTGTTCCCCCCCAGTGTGGAGCACGGTGGAGTGTGGAGGCTGAAACCAGCTCTAAAGAAGTGTAAGTGTCTGTTTGATTCATCACAACACACACTCACTATTGGGATGGAAAGTCCATCCACACAGCAGAAGGTGACGTCCGCTCATTCACATGTGGACTTGTGTATCCGTATGTGTAGCTATGTTTGCCTGTGTTGATGTGTGTCTAGTATGTTTGTGTAGGTGTGTGTACGTATGTGTACATGTCTATGTACTGTATGTATGGACCAGGTCTATGGTACCAACAGTTCGTTTCCAGCCTGTATGTGAGCTCAGCTGGTTCAGTCTGTTGTTTACACAGGTGGATCACAATGGATGTGTATTGGAACCTTTCAAAGTCGAATATCTTGAAAAGTATGTAGACTATAGCTTAGATACTACAGAGGATTAATCAGCTCATCATGATGAACGTTTTGATGTATAATATGTGTATGTCGTGTAAATATTGCGGGAGTAGATTCAGTGTACACATTTTTCATTGTTTTGACTGGGACAACCACTCACACACACATGGGATTTACATTTACGTTTAACTTAAAACATCTTATAAACAATATGCATTACTATTTCTAAAGCTATAGCACACACATGATTTAGTCTTTCTATGTTCATTTTTGTAGAGAAGATGAACGTGAAACAGGAAGAACAGTCCTAGTGATGAAGATGAGGATGAAGACCAGTTCAGTAGCAGTAGTAGTAGGTGATGGACAGGGATTGTTTATGAAGAACGGCAACGCCTCCCCCTCGGCCAGAGAGGCGGGGTTTGGCGATGTAACTGTAATTGGAAGGAGTGGCTTGATTGAGAGCGTAGAAGTCCAGGGGCTGTTGCCATGTTTCACAGAGGAGGAGCAGATCCATGTTATTGTCCAGTAGCAGTTCAGATATAACGGGTGATTTGTTGGAGAGAGAGCGACAGTTCAGCAGTGCGAGGGAGATGGATGGGGGGGCAGGGGAGGGGGAACGGAGGTTAGTGAGGTTGGCAGTACGGCAGGTGGGGGTGACGGGGGGGCGAGAGTTAGTCCAGAGTGAGGGGATGGGTGAGCCATGGGGGAGGTGTTGGTTGCGAGAGGGGCCAGAACCTGGATGGATGTAGCGGCGTCGGCGGAGGATTCCGGCTGTGCTGGCTGCAGGGGCAGCAGCAGCAGAGAGACGATGGTTATTGTTGAGGCGGTGAAGGTCAGCGGCGGTGTAGCTGAGTGGGCCAGAAGTTGGTGGAGTAGAGGAGAGAGTCCTAAGAGTCTGGAGTAGCAGGAGTGATAATCCAAGGTGGAGACGAGACATGACGGCGGATGAAAGAAGGCCGGGTAGTATATTGGTGGTGGCTAGTAGCTGATTGGCTAGAAGCAGGGAGGCAGTGAGTTGTGTGTTGTTGTGTAAGACTTGCGTGGATTTCTGACTAAAACTTTGCGGACGCCAAAATCTGGAAAGCTGATGCTCACAAAAAAATCTGGATATATCAATCCTTGCGTAAGCACGATTTCACACAGATTCTCTTTGTACATCCCAACTAACGTGAAATTGAGTGCACATGCACGAGCCCGTCTCTCCACCCATTTCCATCTCCACCCGTCTCCTCCCTCATTTAATATGCTAATTTGTATAAATAAACCTGCAGTAGTGCGCTCGTTAGGAGAAAGGAGAAAATGGAGAAAGGAAGAAAAAATAACTTTAGTGAATGCGAGGTGGAGGTGCTGATTTCGGAGGTAGAGGCCAGAAATAAGATCTTGTTTGGCTCTCTTTCCTCCGGAATCAGCACCAAAAGCAAAAAACTGGCGTGGGAAAACGTTGCCAGGTCGATCAATGAGGTTGGGGCCGAAAGCCGAACTGTGGCTGACATTTTAAAAAGTGGTCGGACAACGTCCACTATTGTAGTCAAGTATTGTAGTCAACTATTGTAGTCCACTATTGTAGTCCACTATTGTAGTCCACTATTGTAGTCCACTATTGTAGTCCATTGTTGTAGTCCATGAGGGAGAGAGAGAGGCCGTTTCTCAATTTGCGTTCTCGTCTGTACTTGTGTACTTTGCGTTCTCGTGAAACGTCATCAGTCGTAGCCCAAGTACTGTTCCAATTCCAAGTACGCATCAAGTCAAGTACAGTCGTAAAACCCGTGTGTGTTCTCCATGCGTTCTTAAACTGGCCGTTCCACCGAGGACGCATCGGAGGTGACTTGTGTGGACTTGGACCGTTAAATATCCCAGGATGCATTTCGCATTCCCATGTTTTAAAATATTAGTATGTAAGCTATAATAATAGGCTATATATAGGAACATTTGACATATATAACAAAAATGTAGGCCTATTCATTCAAAATATTGACATACTATTTTAAAATTAAAGAGGCTGGGGTTTTGTTTAATATAATTTGTTTTTATTGTATAAGTCGCTGATAGAGGAAACCCATCACAACGGCAACGAAAATCTTGGTCGGATCCATCCGATCGTGTGTGTGTGTGTGTGTGTGTGTGTGTGTGTGTGTGTGTGTGTGTGTGTGTGTGTTCTAATCTGTGTCATTTCTCGCTCATTCGTTATTATTATTATATCAATAGTCTACTCTCCAACTACATAGCCAGTTAGGCACGCGCATCTGTACCCTACATATAAAAAGTTGTGTGAATAGCTTATACACACGATAAGCATATCTTTTCATTTATATTCATTCAAAATATTGACATACTATTTTAAAATGAAAGAGGCTGGGGTTTAGTTTTATATCATTAGTTTAAATTGTTCAGTAGTATATGCCTACATGAGGCCGTAAAGCAGTTAACAGAGCTGAGGTGGTGACGTCACAGGTGCGTACTCGCGTCCTCGGAAGTCTGTACTTGGAAGTCTGGACTTGCCAAGTACGCACTTCCAAGTCCGTGAGTCCGTAGTTTGCGTACTTGGTATTGAGAAACGGCCAGAGACTAACAAAGACCACACTACCCTCCACCACGTGACTTTAACCAGACTCCTCCAGAGTGCTGTGATGTCCAGTGATTGCTCAACGAGCAACAGCTGAGGCAAACGGCTAGAGTGAGACCAACTGAGAACGAATCCGGAGTGAAACTAAAACTGTGATTCTGAAAAAAGTATGAATTATATCGAAATTCTGATCAAATATTATTGAAGATACAAATGTGTAGATTTGTTTAATAGTTTGAATGATGGTAAACGGTTGAATTTTGACCAAGTTATGATGTCTTAAGTGGATGAAGAGGATGAAACGTGTGTGTGTGTGTGTGTGTGTGTGTGTGTGTGTGTGTGTGTGTGTGTGTGTGTGTGTGTGTGTGTGTGTGTGTGTGTGTGTGTGTGTGTGTGTGTGTGTGTGTGTGTGTGTGTGTGTGTGTGTGTGTGTGTGTGTGTGTGTGTGTGTGGAGAATGGCGGAGCTATTGCGTGTGTAGAAGAAGAAGAAAAGTAAGAAAGTATGTAGACTATAGCTTAAATATTACAGAGGATTAATCAGCTCATCATGATGAACGTTTTGATGTATAATATGTGTATGTTGTGTAAATACTGCGGGAGTAGATTCAGTGTATACATTTTTCATTGTTTTGACTGGGACAACCACTCACACACACATGGGATTTACATTTACGTTTAACTTAAAGACCGGGTAAACCAAATTCAGTATTTTTCTTCTTATCATATTAATTAGGCCTTAAATGTGTCCCTCAAAACATGTAAAAAATATTTTTCCCATTCATCATTTCCTTGAGGAGCTAGGCCTCAGAGAATGTTCTGTGTGCAGGTTTAAAATGGGCGGGTCTACATCGAGGACCGCGTTACGTAAAGCGGTCATACTCACATAAACCCGCCCCCTGCTGTCCATTTTCAGCTTTGAGATTGGGAGGGGCTGGACCTCTCCGGTGATGGGCGTGGTTTCCTGGCCTGCAGCGCACACGCCCCCACCGTCCTGAGCCTGGGGTTACTGCTCATTTTTCATCAACTTTGAAGCATAATTTTATATACTTCGCGATTTTTTTAGTCCTTCAAATTTGGCAGGGTGGTTAATAATATATTTTCCTGTGGTATTATAAACTCAAAACCCATAATTATTCTTGGTTTACCCGGTCTTTAAAACATCTTATAAACAATATGCACTACTATTTCTAAAGCTATAGCACACTAGTCCACTATAGTAGCTATCATCTGATATGATTTAGTCTTTCTATGTTAATTTTTGTAGAGAAGATGAACGTGAAACAGGAAGAACAGTACTAGTGATGATGATGATGATGATGATGATGAAGATGCAGAAGGGTTCAGTAGCTCATCATGTCTTGTTCTCCGTCAGATGCCTGTGAACTCACACTGGACCCAAACACAGCCCACAGAGAACTCTCTCTGTCTGAGGACAACAGAAAGGTGACGGTGGTCGGAGAGGACCAGTCGTATCTGGATCACCCAGAGAGATTTGACTCCCGGTACCAGGTGTTGTGTAGAGAGGCTCTGACTGGCCGCTGTTACTGGGAGGTAGAGAGGAAAGGACCTGTTGGTATAGCAGTGACATACAGAGGAATCACAAGGAGAGGACAGGGTCGTGACAGCCTGCTTGGAGGGGAGAACGAGTCCTGGAGTCTTTATTGTCGTGATGATCGTTACTCTGCCGGGTACAACGGTAGACACACAGCCATACGTCTCCGCCCCGCTGGCTCTACCAGAGTAGGAGTGTATCTGGACCGGCCTGCTGGCACTCTGTCCTTCTACAGAGTGTCCCCAGGTGGAGGAGGGTGCTCAGACACACTGACACACATCCACACCTTCAGGACCTCCTTCACCCAGGAGGACCTCCTCCCTGGGTTTAGGGTATGGAGGAGGGTGGACGGGACCGGGTCAGCGTCTCTGTGTGAGTTATAGTCTCTCTCTCTCTCTCTCTCTCTCTCTCTCTCTCTCTCTCTCTCTCTCTCTCTCTCTCTCTCTCTCTGTGTGTGTGGTCTACGTGTCCCGCCGGGACTGGACACACACACACAAACGCGCATATATACATACACACACACACACACACAGAAACGCACACACACATACTGCTTTTGCGTCAGTGTCTCTAGGGCAGTTATAGTCTCTGTCTCTCTCTCTTTCTCTCGCATCTTTCCCTCCCCCCCGTCTCCCTCTCCTCCTCTCACCCGTCTCCCCCTCCTCCTCCCCCCCGTCTCCCTCTCCTCCTCTCCCCCGTCTCCCCCTCCTCCTCCTCTCCCTTTGAAATGTATATTAAATACCTATTGATGGTAAATCACATGTTTTTTTATGCAACTATATATTTGTAATTTTCTGACATAAACATGTTTGTTCTATGGACTATGATACCATCATTGTTGTCCTAATCAGATTTTATATTTCATTCATAATAACCAAGAGGTCTATGGGATAATGTTGCATGTTGTAAATGACTTTAAACTGAATCTTGATTCCTTTTGTTCTGTTGGGAACCAAACGGCCGCAGAACATGTTAAGTTATTAAAGATACGTGCACACCTGTTTATGATTAGTAAAGTCTGCAGCTTCTATTGTTTCAGTCCTTGTGTTTATTGTGTACATGTAAGGGACCATTTTTCTGTTGTATTTGTTCATGAAGCATAATGATAATAAACAACTCAGTGGATCAACTGAATGTTCTCGTGTGTTCAGCCCATCATCATTCTCCTTTTATTACTAAATAATGTTACATAAGAGCCTTAAGAATAATAATATATTAATCAGAAAAGATAAATAAAACAACAAATGTTTTAGTCTCTCTCTGCCCCCCCCCACCACGGTAACACCCACCCCCCCCCCCCCCCCCCCCACCACGGTAACACCCCCCCCCCACCACCCGACCCACCACGGTAACACCCCCCCCCCCCACGGTAACACCCCCCCACCACGGTAACACCCCCCCCCCCCCCACGGTAACACCCCCCCCCCCCCCCCCCACGGTAACACCCCCCCTCACCACGGTAACCCCCCCCCCACCACGGTAACACCCCCCCCCACCACGGTAACACCCCCCCCCCCCCCCACCACGGTAACCCCCCCACCTCACCACGGTAACCCCCCCTCCCATCATTCCCACCCCCCCTGAGTGCAGGACCACCTTGGCTGTTCTACCGTCTGCTTAAGGTCGGTAAAGTGTTCTTATGATGCTCCTGCCGCTGTGCAGGCTCTCTTTGGTCATGGTTATAATATTTATATTGTGGAGCCCACGGGTTCATTTAGTAAGTTACGTTTCTTGTTTGTGTCACAGATCTGGTAGTGCGCCATGCAGCCAAGCAGGATCAGCACCTTGGAGAGTTCTATTTATTTTGGTTTTGGAGTGCGGCCTTCACTGAGTCAATGTGTGTGTGTGTGTTCTTCAACTTGAAGTTATTTATTGTCACGTTCAGTAAAAGTTCTTTATTTTTACATTGAGTTCAAATTGTTACGTTAGGCTGTTAGGCTGTCGATAACGCGTCCCGTTATTGTTACGTTAGGCTTTAGTCCGGCGTCAATAATAAATGGTCTTGATCAGAAATAAACCTCCATTCCGTGTGTGTGTGATCTGTCCGTTGCTGAATAAGGTTCTATAGCTGCTTTGGCATGTTGGTGGTCAACATGTCTGTAGTGTAAAACGTTCTAAAACTGGTGTCAAATGTTGCTGGCCGTATTACTACGTAAACCATGAATGTTGCGCATCATTTATTATGACGTCATTATATATACTTTCTCTCAGCAACCCCAACTCAAACTGACTTCCCGCGTCCCTGACAACTGCCTCAATAATCAAGGAGAAGAAGAAGAAGACTCCCTTTGTGTGTCTTTGTGTTCCTTCAATATGTGTTGTATACGTTTGGGTGAACACAGATCTCCTCACACTCCTCTTTTCAAAACAAGGGTCCATTTTGTTAGCAGTGACGCGCGTAGGAGGACGGTCTGACGGAGCCTCAGGGGCCGTCTGGCTCTTGGACGCCTACGGGTTAGACAGGGGACACCTGGCATCCAACCCACAACCTTTAGAGCAGGCAGTCACACACCCCCCAGACCACTGGACTGTTGTGGTGTCTGTGTGTCTCTGACCTCCACCCCCTCCACCCTCAGGGTCTGTCAGGGCACCCCCAGCCCCGCTGCAGGGGGGCTCTGCTGGGGGCCGTCTACCGGAGCGACCGGCTGGAGGTGGACCTCCTGAACGCTGACATCACCGCGCACACGCACGCCGCCAGCACCCAGAGCAAGGTGCTGGAGGACGGGTGGTCGGTGGGTTATAGACGGTGGTAGGTGGGTTATAGACGGTGGTAGGTGGGTTATAGACGGTGGTAGGTGGGTTATAGACGGTGGTAGGTGGGTTATAGACGGCGGTAGGTGGGTTATAGACGGTAAAGGTGGGTTATAGACGGTATAGGTGGGTTATAGACGGTGGTAGGTGGGTTATAGACGGTGGTAGGTGGGTTATAGACGGTGGTAGGTGGGTTATAGACGGTATAGGTGGGTTATAGACGGTATAGGTGGGTTATAGACGGTGGTAGGTGGGTTATAGACGGTGGTAGGTGGGTTATAGACGGTGGTAGGTGGGTTATAGACGGTATAGGTGGGTTATAGACGGTATAGGTGGGTTATAGACGGTGGTAGGTGGGTTATAGACGGTGGTAGGTGGGTTATAGACGGTGGTAGGTGGGTTATAGACGGTGGTAGGTGGGAGGGTTGGTAGATCATGGGGTGGATGATGTATGATGGGTGATGATGAATATGAGGATGAATTGGTGGATTGTGTGTGTGTGTGTGTGTGTGTGTGTGTGTGTGTGTGTGTGTGTGTGTGTGTGTGGGGGTTGAAGTGCGCTGCTGTCAGTGACTCCTCCCACTCTGGTTTGTGTTCATTCTGGCTCCCCATAAGGTCGTCCCTCTGGCTCTGATCTGTCTGCTGATTGGCTGCTCGGTCTCGGAGGCGGAGTCCCACCTGGTGCGTCAGCCAGTGGTCCGTGAGGTGGTGGGGGCGTGTCTGACACACACACACACACACACACACACACACACATCTTTGTCAACTCTATTAAATAGAATAAAGGATATAATGCCAACAATTGCTCTTGGTGTAACATTTTATATATTTATTGTTGCAGTTCTATGTAAATATTGTCTAATAATCTTTGAAATATTCTTATATATAATCAGGGCTGTAGTCAAGACCACCTTTGTCGAGTCCAAGACAAGTCCAAGACCAGGACTAGTGGAGACCGAGTCAAGACCGAGTCCAAAGAGGTTC
The DNA here is from genome assembly GCF_964030765.1 of Micromesistius poutassou. NCBI lineage: Eukaryota > Metazoa > Chordata > Actinopteri > Gadiformes > Gadidae > Micromesistius > Micromesistius poutassou. Next base: position 6,747,168 of record NC_140294.1, read on the forward strand.
AAGACCAGGACTAGTGGAGACCGAGTCCAAAGAGGTTCAAGACCAAGACTAGTGGAGACCGAGTCAAGACCGAGTCCAAAGAGGTTCAAGACCAGGACTAGTGGAGACCGAGTCAAGACCGAGTCCAAAGAGGTTCAAGACCAGGACTAGTGGAGACCGAGTCAAGACCGAGTCCAAAGAGGTTCAAGACCAAGACTAGTGGAGACCGAGTCAAGACCGAGTCCAAAGAGGTTCAAGACCAGGACTAGTGGAGACCGAGTCAAGACCGAGTCCAAAGAGGTTCAAGACCAGGACTAGTGGAGACCGAGTCAAGACCGAGTCCAAAGAGGTTCAAGACCAGGACTAGTGGAGACCGAGTCAAGACCGAGTCCAAAGAGGTTCAAGACCAGGACTAGTGGAGACCGAGTCAAGACCGAGTCCAAAGAGGTCCAAGACCAGGACTAGTGGAGACCGAGTCAAGACCGAGTCCAGGACAGAAAAAACACGTTGTATGCATGACAGTATCAAGACAATCATTTTGGGTTATTATTTGTTGATAATGTCACTGAAATTGTCACAACACCCAGGATTTGAAAGTATAACCATTCCCCTTGATATCATCTAATCTAATCTAAAGAAAACAGAATGACGTATGGTGATACCTCATAATAGCAGTGTAGAACTGATACAAACACCACTCCACTATTACCACTGCTAGGTACTAGTACTGAGCATCTGAGCAACTAAATGACAATAAAGCTTCACTCCAGACTTCACTCCAGAAAGAAGTGACCAGGATTACAAGAGTGTACCTATGGTTGGTTTATGCCTTCCCTGAAATTATTTTTGTATTATATTGTTATTTGGACGTGGGTTAATGGGTTAAATAATTCAATGAATTGCTATCTATTGTTACTGAGGCTATTTTTTCAACACATTTCTACACTAATCTATGTATTACCGTGTAATCAGTAATCAGCGGCTGGGTGAATGGTCTAGCACTTGCCCTGTGATACGCGCGACCCGAGTTCGCGTCCAGAGTATTTCATAGTATTCTTGGCGTTGGCTTCATTTTGTAATTCCCTTTATTAATTTTATTAATTCCCTAATTAAGAATATTCAAAGAAATGGAATATAAATGGCATGAACAGTTATTTGATTTCTCCAGTAATCCTTCCTATATTACTAATTGCGTGGGGCTTGAACCCCGGACGACCGGGTGCAAGTCCGTCACGTTAACTCCAGACTATCTCCCTGATTCCAAATCCATGTCAATATTAAATTAAAATATGTTACGCTTAATACTACTTATGAATTCAACAGATCGCCAATTTCTGCTGCAGCGCTGATTATCAAACGCCAAGTGGGTCGTCTGTGACTTCTAGGCAACCCTCATAAAACCAACATTTGACAGAACTCCATTATAAAAACTAACAACATCTGCTAAAGTAAAACATTGAATGATTCCTAAACCGTTCTGTTCAACTGAATCCATTCTGTGGCTGTTGACATTTGTAAGCGGCTGCAAACGGGAACAATCACTTAAGTTAAGTTAATCACTTAAGTGTCCGGCGTGGCTGGAGCCCACGGACCCGCTCCCGAGGGGGGGGGGGGCACGGATCAGCGCTTCACCGTGTGTGTCGCTCGTTTCCCGGGGCTAGAGTTAGGCTGCGCGTGGTTGTGTGTGTCCGGTGTGGTTGTGTGTGTCCAGTGTGGTTGTGTGTGTCCGGCGTGGTTGTGTGTGTCCGGTGTGGTTGTGTGTGTGTCCAGTGTGGTTGTGTGTGTCCGGCGTGGTTGTGTGTGTGTCCGGCGTGGTTGTGTGTGTCCGGCGTGGTTGTGTGTGTGTCCGGCGTGGTTGTGTGTGTCCGGTGTGGTTGTGTGTGTCCGGCGTGGTTGTGTGTGTCCGGTGTGGTTGTGTGTGTGTCCAGTGTGGTTGTGTGTGTCCGGTGTGGTTGTGTGTGTCCGGCGTGGTTGTGTGTGTCCGGTGTGGTTGTGTGTGTCCGGTGTGGTTGTGTGTGTCCGGCGTGGTTGTGTGTGTCCGGTGTGGTTGTGTGTGTGTCCAGTGTGGTTGTGTGTGTCCAGTGTGGTTGTGTGTGTCCGGCGTGGTTGTGTGTGTGTCCGGCGTGGTTGTGTGTGTCCGGCGTGGTTGTGTGTGTGTCCGGCGTGGTTGTGTGTGTCCGGTGTGGTTGTGTGTGTCCGGCGTGGTTGTGTGTGTCCGGCGTGGTTGTGTGTGTCCAGTGTGGTTGTGTGTGTCCGGCGTGGTTGTGTGTGTGTCCAGTGTGGTTGTGTGTGTCCTGTGTGGTTGTGTGTGTCCGGCGTGGTTGTGTGTGTCCAGTGTGGTTGTGTGTGTCCGGCGTGGTTGTGTGTGTCCGGTGTGGTTGTGTGTGTCTGGCGTGGTTGTGTGTGTGTCCGGCGTGGTTGTGTGTGTGTCCAGTGTGGTTGTGTGTGTCCGGTGTGGTTGTGTGTGTCCGGCGTGGTTGTGTGTGTCCAGCGTGGTTGTGTGTGTCCGGTGTGGTTGTGTGTGTGTCCAGTGTGGTTGTGTGTGTCCGGTGTGGTTGTGTGTGTGTCCGGCGTGGTTGTGTGTGTCCGGCGTGGTTGTGTGTGTCCGGCGTGGTTGTGTGTGTGTCCAGTGTGGTTGTGTGTGTCCAGTGTGGTTGTGTGTGTGTCCAGTGTGGTTGTGTGTGTCCGGCGTGGTTGTGTGTGTCCAGTGTGGTTGTGTGTGTCCGGTGTGGTTGTGTGTGTCCGGCGTGGTTGTGTGTGTCCGGCGTGGTTGTGTGTGTGTCCAGTGTGGTTGTGTGTGTCCGGCGTGGTTGTGTGTGTCCGGCGTGGTTGTGTGTGTCCGGCGTGGTTGTGTGTGTGTCCAGTGTGGTTGTGTGTGTCCGGCGTGGTTGTGTGTGTGTCCGGCGTGGTTGTGTGTGTCCGGTGACACTATGACCACAACAGACGCACAGTCGCGCACTCATTGCGTTTGTTTATTTTATTTTGTTTCCCGTCATAACCATTCCCGGGAATCGGGAAATAGTCTTGATCAGATTTCCCAGGAATCCCTTTTCCCGGGATTAAACCCTCGTTCACACTGCACACGTCCGCCGACGGACGGCGGGGGCTTTTTGACCTCTCCCTGTGTTTTCCCGGGTTGTATTACAAAGGCGATTTCATTGGACAGTGTATTTGCGTATATTTGCATAAGGTGATCTGATTGGCCGACGGACCCACAATGCACTTGGAGAGCATATTGGAGTTATAATTTGGCTAACCCAATACCTTGTTTCAGTATCATCTAGGGATGTCCCCGTACCACTTTGTGACTTCCAATACCGATAGCGCAGCTTTTGCTATCTAGCGATAGCGGTCAGTCCGATCCTTCAGTGTGTCCCGTACAGAGACCGATGTGTGGCACAGCGCCACAGAATCAACACCCACCACCACTAATTCATTGCTTTTTGTTTTTAGTTTTTTTGAATGAATGCCGTTGAAACATGAATACCGTTCTGTCATCTCCGCATAGCACTCTTTCTCCCTGTCATTGTTGTTCACACACACACACACACACACACACACACATACACACACACACACACACAAATACATACACACACACATACATACATACATACACACACACACACACACACACACACAAATACATACACACACACATACAAATACATACACACACACACACACACACAAATACATACACACACACATACATACATACATACACACACACACACACACACACACACACACACACAAATACATACACACACACATACACACACACACACACAAATACATACACACACACACACACACACACACACACACACACACACACACACACACACACACAAATACATACACACACACATACATACATACATACACACACACACACACACACACACACACACACACATGCCAGTGGTGCGCAGGTACACTTATAAACAACCCGCACTCGCCCAACGTCAACCAACCCAACCGCAACTCGGACCACGTAGTATTAATATTAACATAATGTACCCGACCCACTTATTGTAGAAGGTTTAGGCCATGCTCTTGATTAGCTTAATCATAGCCTTATTGGCTTACGTAAAACGGACATCCCTGAGTCAGATGCATTTAAAACAAATTGTTACAATGTTGATGCAGAGCAGTTTAACGTGAGGAACCTGCATTATTGCATTAGCCTATTTTATCCCGTTTCAGCATTCATGCAAAAGTTAGTAATAATAGCTTTCAACATTCACAATAAATACGGATTTCCCACTAGCCTACATAAAATGTAGAAAAAGAAACGTCTTTATTAGCGGACACTCTTAACAATCTGTACATTTAAACCGTTGTTCACCAGGTCAACAAATAGCCTAGGCTTAACATAACGTATTCTAAATAAAACGGTGACCTAAATCAGATCAGAGTTACTGTCACTCTGAATGGACAGCAGACTACAGACTACACATGCAACATTATTCCCATGAAGTTGCGTTCTCTGTGAGGCTTTCGGATGAGATCCAGCGTAAACATCAGAACGATAAGGACACCATACATACTTGGTCCATACTGACATCGTCTTCCAGTGTCCTGAACCAGCAGGTGGATACAGGATCATCTCGTATCTCTTTCTGTGTGGATAATATTAGACCTACTAAGAGGGTGACCATATTTCCTAACAACAAACCCTGGGTAACCAAGGACCTAAAGGAGATTTTGAACAAGAAAAAGAGTCTTCTTCTTCACCGGCTCTGAGGTGGAAAAGAAAGAGGTCAACAGAGAGTTCAAGCGTGCAATAAAAAAGGCCAAATTGAGATATAAAAACAAGGTGGAGAGAACATTTGCCCGGGGCAACCGCCGCACTGCATGGCAGGGCTTAAATGTATGGCAGCAGTTAACTCCAGGCCTGGCAGTCGCAGACCCATACAGGTTGCAGGCTACAGCCCGACCTCACTACCCAATGACCTGAACATGTTCTTCACCAGATTCGAGAACGATAACAGCTCTGACCTCAATAGGTTCATTTCCTCACTCAAACCTCATCACTGACATCACTATCAGCACTGGGGAGGTGGTCAGCGCTTTTAGGAGGTCCAAAGTCAATAAGGCGCCAGGCCCAGACCACATATGTGGGCGGACCCTTAGGCCCTGTGCTGAGCAACTGGCGGGTGGACTCCTACAACTGTTTCAGTGCTCCATCAACTGCAGCACAGTCCCCCAGTTGTGGAAACACTCCACGGTGATTCCCATACCCAAGAAGGTTACCACCAAAGTCATGTATGGCCTTAGGCCTGTGGCCCTAACCTCGCTGGTAAGGAAGGCCATGGAGAGAGTCATAAAGGACTATATCACCAAGGTAACAGATCCATTGATGGATTCATTCCAATTTGCATATCGGGTGGGCGATTGCAACGGTTGACGATGCAAAAATGTTCATCTTAGACACCATCCACAAACATCTGGAAACTCCAAACTCCACAGCCAGACTATTTGCTGACTTCTCGTCAGCATCCCTCCTCTACATCCTCTACACCGATGACTGTCGGTCTACTCAGCCAAACTGTCACATGGTGAAGTTTGCTGATGACACAGTCGTCCTGTCTCTGCTCTCAGACTCCCTCCATGATCACAGCTCAGCTCTGCAGGAGTTTGTGGAATGATGTGAGCTATCCTGTCTAGAGCTGAATGCGAGTTAAACCAAGGAGATGATAGTGACCTTCTCCCCCAAGCGGAAGCAGCTGACTGAGGCAGTCACTACCACCATCCAGGGGAAGCCAGTTGAGGTTGTAGAGGAGTATAAATACCTTGGGACTATCTTTGACAACCAGCTGAGTTTTCCACCAACACAGAGGACATTCTGAAGAAATGCCCTCAGCGGCGGTCTCTGCTTAGGAAACTAAAATCATTTGATGTAAGTAAGGACATTCAAACTACTTTTTACTATTCACTCAATGAAAGTGTCGTAACATTTTCCTTCACTTGTTGGTTTCACTCCATTAGTCTTCGAAACAGAAACCGCTTACATCAAACTGTTAACGCCGGCTCCAGAATGATTGGACGCCCCCTTAGAGCTCTGTCTACACCATGCCATCAGCAGACCTTGAAGACTGCCTGTAGGATCCTTCATGACCCGTCGCATGTTCTGTCTTCATGGTGTGAGTGGCCCCCCTCAGGGCGCAGCCTGTCCAGGCTGTAGGACCCAGAGGAGGAAGGTGACCTTTGACCCCGGGGCTGTTCTGCTCCTAAACCCCCAGCCCCCCCCCCCCCCCCCCCACCCCCAAATCCTTGGACTACACCACACAGTTCAAGTTCAAGTTCACCTTTATTTGTATAGCACGTTTAAAAGACCTGTCACGGTCGGCCAAAGTGCTTTACAGCGCAGAAGTAAAAAAAGACAAAAAATACATAACAATTCACACACGCATATCAATATACATACAGAAATATACAAATGCTATGAACATGTATAAATATGTACACATAACCATGGCGAGAACACAACAATTCAATCATGATCCGAAAGCCAGGGAAAAAAGATAAGTCTTTAAGGCGGACTTGAACCTCTCCACTGATCCTGCAAGTCTAATATGTAGTGGCAGGCTGTTCCAGAGCTTGGGGGCAGCTACTGAGAAGGCTCGGTCACCTTTGGTTTTTAATTTCGTTCGAGGTATATCCAGCAACGGTTCTCCAGATGAACGCAGAGCTCTAGCTGGATATCGGACTTGTATGAGTTCTTTAAGATATAGTGGGGCCAGACCGGTTAAAATTTTAAAAACAATTAATAACACTTTAAAGTCAATTCTAAAACGGATGGGAAGCCAGTGGAGGGAAGCCAGAACAGGGGTGATGTGTTTCCTTTTTTTGGTACCAGTCAAAAGGCGAGCAGCGGCATTCTGTACCAGCTGTAGGCGGCGAAGGGAGCTGTGGTCTAGACCAACATATAGGGAGTTACAGTAGTCAAGTTTGCAGGATATAAAAGCATGGATGACACTTTCCAGGTCATTAAAAGATAAATAGGGCTTGACTTTAGAGAGAGTACGAAGTTGATAAAAAGATCCTTTTACCACTGTGCTGATTTGTTTTTTAAAATCAAGGTTGGAATCAAGAGTTACACCAAGGCTTTTTATAAAGGGAGGAGATCCTGTCCATCAAATTAATTTAAACTGCCTTCAGGAAGGCCAAAAACAGTTACCTCAGTTTTACTGTCATTGAGGTTAAGTTGGCTGAGGCTCATCCAACTCTTAATGTCGGCAAGACAAGCTAAGAGGGGTTTCAGTGGGTCCTTGGCGTACAGCCGGAGAGGGAGGTAAATCTGCACATCATCCGCATAACAATGGAAGGCTATATTGTGCTTACGGAAGATAGATCCCAGAGGCAACATATACAGAGAAAATAACAGGGGGCCTAAAATCGACCCCTGGGGTACTCCACACGTGAGGGGGGCCACGATAGAGGAAAAACTGCCTATTTGTACAGAAAAACTCCTATCACTCAAATATGACTTAATCAGCAAGAGGGCTGTCCCTTTAATACCCACATGATGCTCTAAACGTGACAACAGTGTCGCATGGTCTACAGTATCAAATGCTGCTGTCAAGTCCAGAGTCATTAGCATTGCTGGGCATCCTGAATCTAAAGTTAAGGCAATGTCATTAAATACTTTCAGCAGGGCAGTTTCACAGCTATGACGAGACCTGAAGCCGGACTGAAACTTTTCAGAAATGTTGTTCTCCTCCAAAAATGACGATAGCTGGTTAGCCATTACCTTCTCTAGCACTTTGGATAAAAATGAAAGTTTGGAGATGGGTCGAAAATTAGAGAGAACAGTGGGGTCGAGGTTAGGTTTTTTAATAAGTGGCTGTACTATAGCATGACTACACCACACAGTAGACTGACTGATGCACTCATCCCATCCCCCTTCCCCCTATTTTATATATTGCTATTTATTCATAAATGTATTGATGATGTGCTGTATATGGTGGAATACGCTGCTCTTTGTGCCATTGAATTGCCCCTTGGGGATGAATAAAGTGCTTTGAAACTTGAAACTACGTTGGCAGCTGGAAAGCTTGTGCTGCATCTTAGCACAAGTCATTCATGATGTCTTTGTCTTTTATATGATATAGCCTACTTTATAAATTACAAAAGTGTATTCTGCATCTTTATTTTAACCGACCTGACCCGAATATCATTAAAGTATGAAATTGTTATTTTTGGTGACTCGCAACCGCTCAATTTGGATCAATCCGCATATCACTGATACATGCACACGCACTGGCAGCTGATTCACCCGCTACTCCTCTCCAACGCGCAATGCTTGAGGTCTATCAAAGGAAAACCCGGGGACCGCCTTCCACTCCGTCATACCCCCACTCCAACATTGACGTCTAATGGTCGGAGTGGCGGCACTTCCATTGTTTTCAAACGTCCCACCACTCCGACTGCAAACGCAGTCGTCAATTGATGGAATGGGTTATTTCATACACCATCACAACCAACATTTGGAATTAATCAAATAAATTACAGATGACTAATACTGAAATGGCTACTTTTTGGTTGAACACATTTGAACACCTTTTTTATGATCCCCCAATGTTGACCTGAAGTTGGCGCCACTGATTGGTACACTGTCGGAATGGAGGTAGCCTACTAAAAGGTGTCGGAATGGGGGCATGTCGGACTGGCGGCATGTCGGAATGGCGGCATGTCGGACTGGCAGCATGTAACCAGGATATTTGGCACAGAGAAGACGGTGGGCGACATCTGGAGTTGACCAAAGGTTAGTGTGATATACCGTGCTCAAACAAACAGCTTCAACAACATGTTTTCTGGAACTCATATACTACGTTTACTTGTTGGGAAAACACCACAACATGTCTCCTTTAAGGATGAACTACTGCCACACCTCTCACATGACTGTTCAACAGGTAGCCCTCATGCGCATGCGACTGATTGGCGACTACTGTTGTTATCACGTGACACGCTGCGCGGATCAGATCGTACGGTCCACATAGATAGATCGATCGATGGATAGATAGAGGTACGAAACAAAACATCACAGCAGTTATAACATATATAACACATATTAACATCAAATGTATAATTAAAACTGCGCGCAGTGATGAACGGGACCTCGTAACATGTGCGCTTTTTTAAAACTGCGCGCAGTGATGAACGGGACCTCGTAACATGTGCGCTGCCACGAGGTCCCGTTCATCACTGCGCGCAGTTTTAATTTTAATTTTTAGCGAACTTATGTAATTTTAACTTTTTGCGAACTTATGTAATCTGTAGAAGCAGATGAGATTGATTCCCTAGGAGGAGTTTGTTGAAATACAAGGCGAAAAAGTGAAAAAATTCCATGAAAAACAGCCAAATTTGAAGGCACGCCACGGACACGCCCTTCAACGTACAGTCACAAATAACACGGCGTTGGTTGAGCCCCATTTTTTGACTGTACTGACCAATTGTGAAGCAGATCTGATAAATTCCCTAGGAGGAGTTCGTTCAAATACAAGGCGAAAAAAACGAAAATAAGACGACGGAATTCAAAACGGCCAACTTTGACGGCACGCCACGGACACGCCCTTCAACGTACAGCCACAAATAACACGGCGTTGGTTCAGCTCCATTTCATGACTGTACTGACCAATTGTGAAGCAGATCCGATAAATTCCCTAGGAGGAGTTCGTTGAAATACAAGGCGAAAAAGCGAAATTTGCCGGTAAAAAAGTGAAATTTGCCGGTAAAAGTGCAAATTAAAAAAGAGAACAGCCGACTTCCGGTGGGTTTTGGGGCATGGTTCCAAGAGGCTTTTCTGTAGGTATTGGCATGTTGTACATGCATACCGAGTTTCATACATATTGGTGATACGTGGCGCAGGGGCTGGTTTTTAAAGTTCCTGTAGGGGGCGCTACAAACATGACAAACACGAAATTTGGTATGTGAGGTACAGGCAACAGTCTACACGTGTCCTGTGAATTTCATATTCAGAACTATTACGGTCTCCGCAGAGTGATTTTGAGCCTCTGGCGGCCATGTTGTTTTTCCAATCGACTTAATTTTACTTGAGCAGTTAGAACTTTGGTCCCCAAAGGCCACTGAGTTGGTCCCGCTCAAATGAAACATTGCGTCTATGAACTGTGGCTATTTTAGTAACAGGCCACGCCCATTTTGAAGCCACGCCCCATCATTTTTTTTTTTTACTCTATCTTGTTCAGAATTTGATTCTGAACAACTTTAGTAGAGGGGTCCAAGATCATAGGAGTCCAATTCATGTAGATATGTGCAATTTACCAATTTTTTGGTAAAAACCACACCCCTTTTCGAACTCAATGGCTCATGGGTACTTGCTACTCTAGTGTACAGACTAATTCTTATGTCAAATTGAAGATAATGGGCCATAGATGATATGTGCTAAAGGATTTTTGTGAAAGTCGAAAAACCTGGGATCCTTGGGGAATTTACTGTTTTTAACTAAATTCAAAATGGCGGGAAATGTGGCTACCGGAAGTGCTAAGTTAGTATCTGCAAATTTGTTCATCATGAGGTTTTGCATGTGTGGCAAAAGTTTCATGGGTGTAGGTCCAACCAGTGACGAGTTATGCTTGTGTAAACGTTGAAATTTTGGCATAGTTGGTATAGCGCCACCTTGGGGCCAATGTGAATTTGACGGCTAGAATCTCAAATTTTACAGCAGTCCCACCAAATGTACCAAATAAAAATGAGTTTTCGAATATGTGCAGGGGGGGAAAAATGCAGTCGAAGATGGTTAAAAATAATAACGAGGTCCCGTTCATCACTGCGCGCAGTTTTAATTTTAATTTTTAGCGAATTCATGTAATCTGTAGAAGCAGATGAGATACATTCCCTAGGAGGAGTTTGTTGAAATACAAGGCGAATTAAAACTGCGCGCAGTGATGAACGGGACCTCGCGCCGGCTTGCAGCCGCCACTACGAGGTCCCGTTCATCACTGCGCGCAGTTTTAAAAAAAAATCGCGCCGGCTTGCGGCCGCGTCACGTGCCGTCGTAACATGTGTGCTGGCAAGATGTGCACATGTTAGGACCGCACGTGACGCAGCCGCAAGCCGGCACGAGGTCCCGTTCATCACTGCGCGCAGTTTTAAAAAAGCGCAGTTTTAACAAAAATTCGCAAATTTATGTAATCTGTAGAAGCAGAGGTGCCCTGTGGTGTCCTACTGATTGTTTTGACATTAACATGTAAGACCACATTTAACTGAATTACATGTTCATTAACCCTACATCAATGATCCAATAAATTCCCTAGGAGGAGTTAGTTGAAATACAAGGCGAAAAAGTGAAAGAATTCCATTCAAAATGGCCCACTTTGACGGCATGCCATGGACACGCCCTTCAACGTACAGTCACAAATAACACGGCGTTGGTTGAGCACCATTTTTTGACTGTACTGACTAATTGTGAAGCAGATCCGATAAATACCCTAGGAGGAGTTCGTTCAAATACAAGGGGAAAAAAGCGAAAATAAGACCACGGAATTCAAAACAGCCAAATTTGACGGCACGCCACGGACACGCCCTTCAACGTACAGTCACAAATAACACGCCGTTGGTTGAGCTCCATGTCATGACTGTACTGACTAATTGTGAAGCAAATGCGATAAATTCCCTAGGAGGAGTTCGTTCAAATACAATGCGAAAAAGTGAAATTCCATTCAAAATGGCCAACTTTGACGGCACACCACGGACACGCCCTTCAACGTACAGTCACAAATAGCACGATTTTGGTTCAGCACCATTTCATGACTGTACTGACCAATTTTGAAGCAGATGCGATAAATTCCCTAGGAGGAGTTAGTTCAAATACAAGGCGACGGAATTCCAAAATGGCAAACTTTGACGGCACGCCACGGACACGCCCTTCAACGTACAGTCACAAATAGCACGGCGTTGGTTCGGCACCATTTATTGACTGTACTGACCAATTTTTAAGCAGATTCGATAAATTCCCTAGGAGGAGTTCATTCAAATACATGGCAAAAAAGTGAATTTTTTTTCAAAATGGCCGCCGAGAGTGAAAATAAAAAATGCAAATAGCCGACGTCCTGTGGGGTTTGGAGCATGGGTCCAAGAGGCTTTTCTGTAGGTATTGGCACGTTATACGTGTCTACCGATTTTCATACATATTGGTGAAACGTGGCGCAGGGGCTGCTTTTTAAAGTTCCTGTAGGGGGCGCTACAAAAAATAGAAACACGAATTTTGGTATGTGAGCTAGAGGCACCAGTTTACACGTGTCCTGTGAATTTCATATTCATAACTATTACGGTCTCCGCACAGTGATTTTGAGGCTCTGGCGGCCATGTTGTTTTTTCAATCGACTTAATATTAATTGAGCAGTTAGAACTTTGGTACCTAATGGCCATTGAGTTGGTCCCGCTCAAATCAAACATTGCGTCTATGAACTGTGGCGATTTTAGTGTCAGGCCACGCCCATTTCGATGCCACGCCCCATTTGAAAATATGTTGACTTTATCTTATTCAGAATTTGATTCTGAACAACTTTTGTATTGGGGCCAACATCATAGGCGTCCAACTTGACATTGATATGAGCAATTAACTATTTTCGAGGTTTCAACCACACCGCTTTTAGAACTCCTCGGTGCTCTAAACTTTATTGTACAGACTAATCCTTAAGTCAGATTGAAGATAATGGGCCATATATGATATGTGCCAAAGGATTTTTGTCAAAGTCGAAAAACCTGGGATCCTTGGGGAATTTACTGTTTTTAACTAAATTCAAAATGGCGGAAAATATGGCTACCGGAAGTGTTCAGTTCAAGAGACTTTTTTGTTCATCATGAGGATTTTAATGTCTGTGCAAAGTTTCATGAGTGTAGGTCAAACGGGTGACGCGTGCTGCTTGTGCAAAGTTTGCACTTTTGAACAGTTGCTATAGCGCCACCTAGGGGCGAATGTGAATTTGAGGGCTAGAATATCAAATTTTTCACCAGTCCCCACAATTGCACCAAAAAAAATTGAGTTTTAGAATATGTTCAGGTGGGGAAAAATGCAGTCGAAGTGGCCTAAAAATAATAATAAGAAGAAGAATTAAAACTGCGCGCAGTGATGAACGGGACCTCGCGCCGGCTTGCAGCCGCCACTACGAGGTCCCGTTCATCACTGCGCGCAGTTTTAAAAAAAAATCGCGCCGGCTTGCGGCCGCGTCACGTGCCGTCGTAACATGTGTGCTGGCAAGATGTGCACATGTTAGGACCGCACGTGACGCAGCCGCAAGCCGGCACGAGGTCCCGTTCATCACTGCGCGCAGTTTTAAAAAAGCGCAGTTTAAAAAAAAATTCGCGAATTTATGTAATCTGTAGAAGCAGAGGTGCCCTGTGGTGTCCTACTGATTGTTTTGACATTAACATGTAAGAGCACATTTAACTGAATTACATGTTGTAACAACTTTAACTAACATTATTAACCCTACATCAATGATCCGATAAATTCCCTAGGAGGAGTTAGTTCAAATACAAGGCGACGGAATTCAAAAATGGCCAACTTTGACGGCACGCCACGGCCACGCCCTTCAATGTACAGTCACAAATAGCACGGCGTTGGTTCAGCACCATTTTTTGACTGTACTAACCAATTGTGAAGCAGATGCGATAAATTCCCTAGGAGGAGTTTGTTCAAATACAATGCGAAAAAGTGAAATTCCATTCAAAATGGCCAACTTTGACATCACGCCACGGACACGCCCTTCAACGTACAGTCCCAAATAGCACGGCGTTTATTCAGCACCATTTCATGACTGTACTGACCAATTTGGAAGCAGATTCGATAAATTCCCTAGGAGGAGTTAGTTCAAATACAAGGCGACGGAATTCAAAAATGGCCAACTTTGACGGCACGCCACGGACACGCCCTTCAACGTACAGTCACAAATAGCACGGCGTTGGTTCGGCACCATTTATTGACTGTACTGACCAATTTTGAAGCAGATCCGATAAATTCCCTAGGAGGAGTTCATTCAAATACAAGGCCAAAAAGTGAAAAAAATTCAAAATGGCCGCCAAAAGTGAAAATTAGAAATGCAAATAGCCGACTTCCTGTGGAGTTTGGGGCATGGGTCCAAGAGGCTTTTCTGTAGGTATGGGCACATTGTACGTGAATACTGAGTTTCATACATATTGGTGAAATGTGACGTAGGGGCTGCATTTTAAAGTTCCTGTAGGGGGCGCTACAAAAAATAGAAACACGAATTTTGGTATGTGAGCTATCGGCATCAGTTTACACGTGTCCTGTGAATTTCATATTCATAACTATTACGGTGTCCGCAGAGTGATTTTGAGCCTCTGGCGGCCATGTTGTTTTTTAAATCGACTTAATTTTAATTGAGCAGTTAGAACTTTGGTACCTAACGGCCATTGAGTTGGTCGTGCTCAAATCAAACATTGCGTCTATGAACTGTGGCTATTTTAGTAACAGGCCACGCCCATTTCGAAGCCACGCCCCATTTGAAAAAATGTTGAATTAATCTTGTTCAGAATTTGATTCTGAACAACTTTAGTAGAGAGGTCCAACACCATAGGAGTACAATTAATGTAGATATGTGTAATTTACTATTTTTGGGGTGAAAAACACACCGCTTTTTGAACTCAATGGCTCATGGGTACTTTGAAATTTATCCTACAGACTAATCCTTATGTCAGATTGAAGATAATGGGCCATAGATGATATGTGCCAAAGGATTTATGTCAAAGTCGAAAAACCTGGGATCCTTGGGGAATTTACTGTTTTTAACTAAATTCAAAATGGCGGGAAATCTGGCTACCGGAAGTGCTAAGTTAGTATCTGCAAATTTGTTCATTATGAGGATTTGCATATGTGTGCAAAGTTTCATGAGTTTAGGTCCAACCGGTGACGAGTTATGCTTGTGCAAACGTTGAAATTTTGGCATAGTTGGTATAGCGCCACCTAGGGGCGAATGTGAATTTGAGGGCTAGAATATCAAATTTTTCACCAGTCCCACAAAATGCACCAAGAAAAATTGAGTTTTAGAATATGTTCAGGGGGGGAAAAATGCAGTCGAAGATGAGGGAAAATAAGAAGAAGAATTAAAACTGCGCGCAGTGATGAACGGGACCTCGCGCCGGCTTGCAGCCGCCACTACGAGGTCCCGTTCATCACTGCGCGCAGTTTTAAAAAAAAATCGCGCCGGCTTGCGGCCGCGTCACGTGCCGTCGTAACATGTGTGCTGGCAAGATGTGCACATGTTAGGACCGCACGTGACGCAGCCGCAAGCCGGCACGAGGTCCCGTTCATCACTGCGCGCAGTTTTAAAAAAGCGCAGTTTTAAAAAAAATTCGCAAATTTATGTAATCTGTAGAAGCAGAGGTGCCCTGTGGTGTCCTACTGATTGTTTTGACATTAACATGTAAGAGCACATTTAACTGAATTACATGTTCATTAACCCTACATCAATGATCCGATAAATTCCCTAGGAGGAGTTAGTTGAAATACAAGGCGAAAAAGTGAAAGAATTCCATTCAAAATGGCCAACTTTGACAGCACGCCACGGCCATGCCCTTCAACGTACAGTCACAAATAACACGGCGTTGGTTGAGCACCATTTTTTGACTGTACTGACTAATTGAGAAGCAGATCCAATAAATACCCTAGGAGGAGTTCGTTCAAATACAAGGGGATAAAAGCGAAAATAAGACCACGGAATTCAAAACGGACAAATTTGACGGCACGCCACGGACACGCCCTTCAACGTACAGTCGCAAATAACACGGCGTTGGTTGAGCACCATTTTTTGACTGTACTGACTAATTGTGAAGCAGATCCGATAAATACCCTAGGAGGAGTTCGTTCAAATACAAGGGGAAAAAAGCGAAAATAAGACCATGGAATTCAAAACGGCCAACTTTGACGGCACGCCACGGCCACGGCATTCAACGTACAGTCACAAATAACACGGCGTTGGTTGAGCACCATTTTTTGACTGTACTGAGTAATTGTGAAGCAGATCCGATAAATACCCTAGGAGGAGTTTGTTCAAATACAAGGGGAAAAAAGTGAAAATAAGACCACGGAATCCAAAATGGCCAACTTTGACGGCACGCCACGGACACGCCCTTCAACGTACAGTCACAAATAGCACGGCGTTGGTTGAGCTCCATGTCATGACTGTACTGACCAATTTTGAAGGAGATCCGATAAATTCCCTAGGAGGAGTTCATTCAAATACAAGGCAAAAAAGTTACAAAAATTTCAAAATGGCCGCCGAGATTGAAAATGAAAAAATTTAAATTTCCGACTTCCGGTGGGGTTTGGAGCATGGGTCCAAGAGGCTTTTCTGTAGGTCATGGGACCTTATACGTGCCTACCGATTTTCATACATATTGGTGAAACGTGGCGCAGGGGCTGCTTTTTAAAGTTCCTGTAGGGGGCGCTACAAAAAATAGAAACACGAATTTTGGTATGTGAGCTATCGGCACCAGTCTACACGTGTCCTGTGAATTTCATATTCATAATTATTACGGTCTCCGCACAGGGATTTACCCTGACACCAGAGCCTGTGGCGGCCATGTTGTTTTTTCAATCGACTTAATTTTAATTGAGCAGTTAGAACTTTGGTACCTAACGGCCACTGAGTGGGTTCCGCTCAAATCAAACATTGCGTCTATGAACTGTGGCGATTTTAGTGTCAGGCCACGCCCATTTCGATGCCACGCCCCATTTGAAAATATGTTGACTTTATCTTGTTCATAATTTGATTCTGAACAACTTTTGTATTGGGGCCAACATCATAGGCGTCCAACTTGACGTTGATATGAGCAATTAACTATTTTCGAGGTTTCAACCACACCACTTTTAGAACTCATTGGTGCTCTAAACTTTATTGTACAGACTAATCCTTAAGTCAGATTGAAGATAATGGGCCATAGATGATATGTGCCAAAGGATTTTTGTCAAAGTCGAAAAACCTAGGATCCTTGGGGAATTTACTGTTTTTAACTAAATTCAAAATGGCGGAAAATATGGCTACCGGAAGTGTTCAGTTCAAGAGACTTTTTTGTTCATCATGAGGATATGCATATGTGTGCAAAGTTTCATGAGTGTAGGTCAAACGGGTGACGCGTGCTGCTTGTGCAAAGTTTGCACTTTTGAACAGTTGCCATAGCGCCACCTAGGGGCGAATGTGAATTTGAGGGCTAGAATATCAAATTTTTCACCAGTCCCCACAAATGTGCCAAATAAAAATGAGTTTTCGTATATGTTCAGGGGGGGAAAAATGCAGTCGAAGTGGCTAAAAATAATAAGAAGAAGAAACACGAGGGTTTCAATAGGGTCCTTGCCAAGTTTGGCTCGGTCCCTAATAATTAAAACTGCGCGCAGTGATGAACGGGACCTCGTAACATGTGCGCTTTTTTAAAACTGCGCGCAGTGATGAACGGGACCTCGTAACATGTGCGCTTTTTTAAAACTGCGCGCAGTGATGAACGGGACCTCGTAACATGTGCGCTTTTTTAAAACTGCGCGCAGTGATGAACGGGACCTCGTAACATGTGCGCTTTTTTAAAACTGCGCGCAGTGATGAACGGGACCTCGTAACATGTGCGCTTTTTTAAAACTGCGCGCAGTGATGAACGGGACCTCGTAACATGTGCGCTTTTTTAAAACTGCGCGCAGTGATGAACGGGACCTCGTAACATGTGCGCTGCCACGAGGTCCCGTTCATCACTGCGCGCAGTTTTAATTTTAATTTTTCCCGAACTTATGTAATTTTAACTTTTTGCGAACTTCTGTAATCTGTAGAAGCAGATGAGATACATTCCCTAGGAGGAGTTTGTTGAAATACAAGGCGAAAAAGTGAAAAAATTCCATGAAAAATGGCCAACTTTGAAGGCACGCCACGGACACACCCTTCAACGTACAGTCACAAATAACACGGCGTTGGTTGAGCCCCATTTTTTGACTGTACTGACCAATTGTGAAGAAGATCTGATAAATTCCGCAGGAGGAGTTCGTTCAAATACAAGGCGAAAAAAACGAAAATAAGACGATGGAATTCAAAACGGCCAACTTTGACGGCACGCCACGGACACGCCCTTCAATGTACAGTCACAAATAACACGGCGTTGGTTCAGCTCCATTTCATGACTGTACTGACCAATTGTGAAGCAGATCCGATAAATTCCCTAGGAGGAGTTCGTTGAAATACAAGGCGAAAAAGTGAAATTTGCCGCCGAGATTGAAAATGAAAAAAAAGAAAATTTCCGACTTCCAGTAGGTTTTGGGGCATGGGTCCAAGAGGCTTTTCTGTAGGTATTGGCATGTTGTACGTGCATACCGAGTTTCATACATATTGGTGAAACGTGGCGCAGGGGCTGCTTTTTAAAGTTCCTGTAGGGGGCGCTACAAACATGACAACCACGATTTTTGGTATGTGAGCTACCGGCAGCACTCTACACGTGTCCTGTGAATTTCGAATTGATAACTATTACGGTCTCCGTAGAGTGATCGACCATCCTCTGGCGGCCATGTTGTTTTTTCCAATCGACTTAATTTTACTTGACCAGTTAGAACTTTGGTCCGCAACGGCCATTGAGTTGGTCCCGCTCAAATCAAACATTGCGTCTATGAACTGTGGCTATTTTAGTAACAGGCCACGCCCATTTCGAAGCCACGCCCCATTTGAAAAAATGTTGACTTTATCTTGTTCAGAATTTGATTCTGAACAACTTTAGTAGAGGGGTCCAAGATCATAGGAGTCCAATTCATGTAGATATGTGCAATTTACTATTTTTGGGGTGAAAAACACACCCCTTTTAGAACGCAATGGCTCATGGGTACTTTGTACTTTACTGTACAGACTAATCCTTAAGTCAGATTGAAGATAATGGGTCATAGATGATATGTGCCAAAGGATTTTTGTGAAAGTCGAAAAACCTGGGATCCTTGGGGAATTTACTGTTTTTAACTAAATTCAAAATGGCGGGAAATCTGGCTACCGGAAGTGCTAAGTTAGTATCTGCAAATTTGTTCACCATGAGGATTTGCATGTATGGCAAAAGTTTCATGAGTGTACGTCCAACCAGTGACGAGTTATGCTTGTGTAAAGGTTGAAATTTTGGCATAGTTGGTATAGCGCCACCTTGGGGCGAATGTGAATTTGACGGCTAGAATATCAAATTTTACAGCAGTCCCACCAAATGTGGCAAATAAAAATGAGTTTTCGTATATGTTCAGGGGGGGAAAAATGCAGTCAAAATTCTGAAAAATAATAAGAAGAAGAAACGAAGCAAAAACAATAGGGACCTTGCAGGTTCTGCTCGGTCCCTAATAATAATCATGAGGGTTTCAATAGGGTCCTTGCCAAGTTTGGCTCGGTCCCTAATAATCGGACCAAAAACAATAGGGACCTTGCCAGTTCTGGCTCGGTCCCTAATAATAATCGGATCAAAAACAATAGGGACCTTGCAGGTTCTGCTCGGTCCCTAATAATCGGATCAAAAACAATAGGGACCTTGCCGGTTCTGGCTCGGTCCCTAATAATCGGATCAAAAACAATAGGGACCTTGCAGGTTCTGCTCGGTCCCTAATAACAGAGCAGCTTTGGACTCACCACCGATATCGGGTCGGAGCGTCTTGTCGTACTCCTTCAGTAAGTTGTTGAGGATGTGAGTGGCGTCCGCCTGGTGGCTCCGGGGGGCCATGACCTGACGGACAGGGCCGTGGTGGGGGTCCTGGGGGTCAGAGCTGTGGTCCAGCTGGTCGGAGCTGGTGGAGAAGGAGGAGAAATACATTAAAAAAAACTTGTCTCTGAGATGGTCTCAAGACAAACGTTAGTTATCATGAGACTCATGAGATGGATTCATGTCGCGTGACGGCCTGCAGTGTGTGTGTGTGTGTGTGTGTGTGTGTGTGTGTGTGTGTGTGTGTGTGTGTGCGTGTGTGCGTGCGCGCCATGGATTCGTATCGTGCGCCAAGATGTTCATAAAACGCAAAAAGACAAAAGACGACCACAATCCAACGTGCAGGAGAATGTTGAACTTTTAAACGCAGGGAAAACGCTTGAAAAGGTCAATTCCTCACCGAGCTGCAAGAACGACGAGAAGTAATAAAAGGACGCCCGCCAACTCGTCGCTCATCTTCCCTCCAGCAGATCAGAGTATTCCGTCCTGAGCGTTAGAACGCGTCACACCGCGGCGGTGGACCCTCGGCTCTCCTCCGCCGTGAGGACCAATAAGCCGTCTTCTCAACTTCTTCGTCGTCGTCATCGCCAGCCCCCCCCCCCCCCAACACGCACACACACACACACACGCACGCACACACGCACACGCACACGCACTACTTCTCCTGCGTGTCTTTCATCCCAGGTCCACGCAGGTTGGTTCCTTGGAAAGAGAATAAAGCTTTCTCCTTCTCCCTCGATGTGGTGGCGGCGCCACTTGAGCGACATGTGGAGCCGTGTAGTCCGCCTGGGAGAGAGAGAGAGAGAGAGAGAGAGAGAGAGAGAGACAGAGAGAGAGAGAGAGAGAGAGAGAGAGAGAGAGAGAGAGAGAGAGAGAGAGCGCTTAATGAAGTCTACATCAACTCTGGGCGGTGGACGTTGTTGGACCTTTTCAAACCACACCTGATTAAAGATATGTTCATTAATGAGCGGCCCGTGGGTGTACTTTATACGTTGATCATGCCATGAAATTGAACAAAAAAAACAAAACCAATGTAATAATTGGAATTACGTAAAAAAGAGCCTACGGTACATTAAGTAAATCTGTGTATTGTTTTTTGTTAACAGGGACCATGTATAGAACAGGTTCTATACCAGGGTTAGCTGAACAGCTCACCTGGTAGGATATAGTTTGTGCAATAAATCACAGACAGAGATAGAATTCACTTCAAACATTGTTTGAAGGACTAGTGCACCCCCTGGCGGTATAAGGAGGCATTACACTCACTCACCCACCCACAAATATCAATCTTTACAAGGGTAGGTAGACTCTCTCTCTCTCTCTCTCTCTCTCTCTCTCTCTCTCTCTCTCTCTCTCTCTCTCTCTCTCTCTCTCTCTCTCTCTCTCTCTCTCTCTCTCTCTCTCTCTCTCTCTCTCTCTCTCTCTCTCTCTTCCATTCAATTCAAAAAAGCTTTATTGCCATGAGAAAGATACATTTGCATTGCCAAAGCAGGTGAACAATAAAATAAAAAGGGTTAGAAAATAAAATAAAAAGGTAAAAAGGTCAGGTATATAATATCTAATATAATAAGTATAAAACGTTAAGTACAAAATATATATACATATCAAATATTATGCTATAAAAGTACTGTAATGACCTCATCTGTGACTTAGGAATGTCCAATCACAAGTACTTGTTCAACATTTATTGTTTCCAACCTGGTCACTGTATGGCCGTAACCAACGCACACCACAACACACACAACCAGCGGTCCATCGGAACACACGCCCACGGCGCGCTGAGCGCTTCAACGCGCATGCCCCCACCCTCCTGTTCTCAAGCCCCGCCCCCAGCTGACCGGGCGATTCGAACCCCTACACTGATTGGCAAGTAGAACATTCCAATGCATGCACATAGAACAACTGGAATAACAGACAAAGACATACGAACACATAACACATAACACACAAACTCTTAAAGAGGCCCAGGGTCGCTACAGTACTATAAAAAAGTAAAATGTGATATTATAAAAAAATTACAAAAATTACAGTATCTCGTATGAACAGATAAATGAAAGATACACTCTAAATACACAGTATGTACAATATGGAGGATGTGTGCTATAGTGTACTGTGTAAAGAGTCCAGGGGGAGGAGTCTGTTTATGGGGAGCTTGAGGTCCTCCTCTCATCACAACAGGGGACCAATCTCGCTGCTGCGATCGCACACTGTTGTGTTTCCCCCAACAGGTCTGGCGGTTTGTGAGCATCTGGAGCGTCTTTAAAGTCCTTCCTTTGTGATCCGTGGGAAGTGTGTGTTCCCGATGTCTTCGTATGACTGGCAGGAGGTCAGGAAGTGCAGCTCTGCTTGTAGTTGGTTTAGTGTGCGGTGGGAGCACAGTCTGTGTTCTCTTGTGAGCCAGGTCCGTCTGTGGCGTCCCTTCTCCGTGGCCAGGCTGTGTTCACTGAGTCTGTATCTGCTCAAGGATTTCCTCAGGTTTGGGTCGGTCACGGTGGTCAGGTATTCTGCCGGACAAAAAGCAAGCCAATTGACTCTGGTTTTTGGTGGACGCTTTCCAATGTGCCAAATAGTTTTCCTTTAGTTTTCTTATCATTTGGTGTTGCCTGATGTGTTGATTGTTGAGTCCCAGGACAAGCTGGCTACGGGGACACTTTTCAGGGTGTAACTCTCTGTGGTGTTGAGAGCAGACCCGGTGGCGGCTACTTCTTCCGTATAGCCGACCACCCCGCCGCGGTCCCCGGAACCAGGTAGACCCTTCCCTTTGTCTACCCCGAGCACCCCGCGCACCACCACCCCGAGGAAGCCGGGCCCTAGGTGGGTCCAAACCACCCCTCACCGTCGTGAAGCTGCCAGGCGCACGACCCCGCCCTCTTCCCCCTATAGGTTTTCGGGACCTGAGTCAGGCCTGTCCGCCCCTCGTCGGAGGCCCTCGGTCTAGCCTAGCTCTGTCGTGTGGAGACCCCCAGTCCTACAGGCGCGCTCCTCTCAGTCGGCCCCTCTAGGATATATTCTAATTGTACGCTGGCGCGCTTCGATCAACTCCACCGGGGGTGACAAGCCGCCCCGGCACCTCCCCGCACCGCCAACGGATCGAGTGAACCCAACCTCTTAAACTATCGGACCGCTGCCCGCAGCATCAGCAACAACACTGCACCACAACAACACCAGCCCTTTGTATCATGAGCTCTTCACCTTTAGACGACCGGGAGAGCGGATCCTCGCGGCGGGGTGTACCACTCCTGGGTCACCCGCCAAAGCACCCAGTCCCAAACGGGGGTTGGAATTGCCTACTACAACACGTAGTCAGGTCGTTTTATTCCAATAAAAGTTTAAAAAAAAAAAGTCATACAAAGTAACAATAAAAAAGTAAAAAAGCTGTCCCTAGAGTCTATCTATCTCCTACGTCCGACCAACAAGGTGAACAAGAGCAAGAGTGAGAGTGTCAGAGTGTGTCCCCACGATGTTGCGTGGTCTATTTCCTATTCTTCTTCTCCAACATTCTAGTTCTAGCTGGTTCCAAACGGTACATGCAAACAGGTGACATTTGTTGCTACAGAGGTCAAACTGAAGTCAAACCACATCCTGCCTCGTATGTCTGGCTCTAGGTAGGGGGCCCCTTTGTCAAGAAGTGAGCATGTTGCAAGAGAGGCCTGCTGCACAGTAGTTTTTTTAACACAACACAAAAGTTTCCATCAGACAGTATATTTCTATCAGACAGACAATATAATGGTTATATAGGTCCTTTAGCTAAAGCATGAATATGTTATAGGCGTGAATAAATGATGTGCTGGCATATATTTCCTAAGGAAATGCACTTTTGAAATTGAATGCAAAATGATAGGAAGCAATGTCCATATAAGTGCGCATAACTGGACTGCAAGGGTAATAAGTAACGTCCATATGAGGACTGATGGGCTGGAGAGCAGAGTGCGTTTACATGTACCTCCTGGTGGCCCAACAGTTTAGAGCAGGATAACAGCTGACTGATATAAAGTTATAACAGGTTAGTGTGATGGTTTAGAGCAGGATAACAGCTGACTGATATAAAGTTATAACAGGTTAGTGTGATGGTTTAGAGCAGGATAACAGCTGACTGATATAAAGTTATAACAGCTTATTGTTAGTGTGATGAGCTCCATGTAACAACATGCAATAAGCATATCCAATGACATCACTAAACAGTGTTGGTCTGCGCTGACATGCAGTAATGTACTGATAGCATACACAGGCTATTATCACATGTTATATTATGGTATTATTACATTATTATATTATGGTATTATTACATTATTATATTATAGTATTAGTACATCATTATATTATAGTATTATTACATGGTATTAATATATATATATATATTCTGACTATATTAAGGCAGACTTAACAGTTGGCTCAGTGGTGTGTGTGTGTGTGTGCGTGCGTGCGTGCGTGCGTGCGTGCGTGCGCTGCGTAAAGGGAAACCTTCGTTTTCCCCGAAACCACGTGACCCGCACTGAGCGGCTCCGAGTTGGACGTCAGATCGTTTCCGTTCTGAACTTCCTCATCTGAGCGGTCTGTCGCAGCCAGCAGCTCTTCTTTCTCCGCTTTTAAAACCTTTCACCTGATTAACTTGTTTTATAAACACTTTAACCTCAGTTTCTTCACTTACATTTATACTTTTATAACTTTATATCGTATGGACGCGTTTTAATCACGGAGATAAGGTAAGATACGTTCAAGAAAGAAAGATAAGGGGGGGGGGGGGGGTCTTATACACACGACAAGCATATCTTTTCATTTATATTGATTCAAAATATTAACATACTATTTTACAATGAAAGAGGCTGGGGTTTAGTTGTATATACTTTGTTCATGTTGTTCAGTAGTATATGCCTACATGAGGCCGTAAAGCAGTTAACTGAGCTGAGGTGGGTCCTCGGTAGTCTGTACTTGGAAGTCCGGACTTGCCAAGTACAGATTTAAGTACGCACTTCCAAGTCCGCCTACTTGGTATTGAGAAGCGGCCGCATTGGATGCTGGGCGCAAGAAATGCGGCCGCCATCTTGGAGCGGTCGACCGCTCCACTCTGACGAGCCGTGGGCCGCCATCTTGGAGCGGTCGACCGCTCCACTCACTGTAATCTGTTTGGTGCAATGAACTGTCAGCGCATTTAATTAAAGACCGGGTAAACCAAAAATAATTATGGGTTTTGAGTTTATAATACCACAGGAAAATATATTGTTAACCACCCTGCCAAATTTGAAGGACTAAAAAAATCGCGAAGTATATAAAATTATGCTTCAAAGTTGATGAAAAATGAGCAGTAATCCCTGGCTCAGGACGGTGGGGGCGTGTGCGCTGCAGGCCAGGAAACCACGCCCATCACCGGAGAGCCAACTGCAAACTGACAATTCAAACCAGACTCGTGAGCGGTAAAACCATAGACGGGTGAAACCACAGAATGCTAGTGCGCGGTTAATGTATTTATACCTAGAGGGCAGCAGGGGGCGGGTTTATGTGAGTATGACCGCTTTACGTAAAGCGGTCATCGATGTAGACCCGCCCATTTTAAACCTGCACACAGAACATTCTCTGAGGCCTAGCTCCTCAAGGAAATGATGAATGGGAAAAATATTTTTTACATGTTTTGAGGGACACATTTAAGGCCTAATTAATATGATAAGAAGAAAAATACTGAATTTGGTTTACCCGGTCTTTAATCAAACCTCACTGAATACCAAACTGATGTTCACACGGGTTGTTCTGCTGCAAAGGTCATACATGTAGCTATGATACAGGACACACGGCGGGTTTTAATATTCATAGTGGGCATAAACAAGACTCCTTGACAAAGCAGTTTGGTACGTCGTGTGTGTGCGTGTGTGCGTGTGTGCGTGTGCGTGTCTCCTCCTCCTCCGTCTCTCTGAGCGTCAGATCGGTTCCGTTCTGAACTTCCTCATCTGAGCGGTCTGTCGCAGCCAGCAGCTCTTCTTTCTCCGCTTTTAAAACCTTTCACCTGATTAACTTGTTTTATCAACACTTTAACCTCCGTTTCTTCACTTACATTTATACTTTTATAACTTTATACCGTATGGACGCGTTTTAATCACGGCGTAGATAAGGTAAGATAAGATAAGATAGACAGTTTACTACCGTTTATATTGTCTTTAGGTTACTGGTATATAATAATAACCAGTTTACTACCGTTTATATTGTCTTTAGGTTACTGGTATATAATAATGACCAGTTTACTACCGTTTATATTGTCTTTAGGTTACTGGTATATAATAATAACCAGTTTACTACCGTTTATATTGTCTTTAGGTTACTGGTATATAATAATGACCAGTTTACTACCGTTTATATTGTCTTTAGGTTACTGGTATATAATAATAACCAGTTTACTACCGTGTATATTGTCTTTAGGTTACTGGTATATAATAACCAGTTTACTACCGTTTATATTGTCTTTAGGTTACTGGTATATAATAATAAGTTTACTGTAGAGAATACATCGTTAGTTCATGTTTTACTGCTTTACTGACCTGTGGTAAATTCAACATTGCGTTCAATATTCAAGCGATTTGTTTGTCTTGAGGCTCAGAATGAAGAGAAGGATGTGACAGAAGTCCTTTCAATGTGCTGATATTTAAAAGGTTTAATATTTGTGCGTATTGACTGGGGATTGACAGTTTTATAGATCCTATAGTAGCCTGTTGCTGGACTGTACCACTTTCACAGGGGGGTTCCTGTGGGTCTAGACTCGATTCCTATGGCTTAAACCACAGCTGGAGCCAGAGAGAGAGCCTGGAGGGAGAGAGAGAGACCCGTTGGTCATAAGAGGATACCCTATCGATGTGTTGAGCTTCACCAGTTGATTTATATGGAATCTGTGGTTCAGTAAAGTGGCAGAATTCAGACTTTGTTCCAGTAGAGAAATGATTCTAACTTTCTTCACTTTTAATTGTACCACAATGCATTTATTAAGTCTATTGTGTATCTTTTTTGTGTTGTAGTTTAAGCACAGTTACAGCCTCCAAGGTGTCTAATTCTCATCTCTCAGTTCTCATGTGCTGTACACATCTGTACTGTAGTGAGGGCAGTGTGGGTATGTTGTTGTGGGGTTCATATTGATGGTCTATGACATCCATAACGCTTTAGTGTGACGCAGTCACAATGATCTTCTCTCTCAATAAACAGCTAAAGTTCAGAAGGCAAATGAAGTGATGGATGAGTTGTGTTTGTGTCCAGGTCTCCAGTCTACTATGGATGAGGAGAGAGAGGAGGGGGGTCCTACCTCTAAGACCACTCTGTCTGGGGAACATGGCCGCCGGAGCAAAGCTAAGAGGTAAGAAGAGGATCTCTCTGTCTCTGACTGTTGTCCATCTCAGAGCTCAGCAGTGATACATCATGACTCCATCATTAGTCTGAGTAACAGCTGTGTGTGTGTGTGTGTGTGTGTGTGTGTGTGTGTGTGTGTGTGTGTGGTGAACACTAAATGATAGGTCTTATCATAAGTACAACGTCATACAATAAATTACAATACATGAGTTCACAGCTGCACGCGTATATAGAAAATGTTTTTTTATTATTATGTTCCACCTTTCCTGTTGTCGGCTCCCAGACCGTAGTCGAGGAGCACAGGGGAGACGTTCCCTCCAGGGCCGATGTTCTCTCGGGGGTAACACCCTTCACTTTGACCGGCAGTGGGTCTGCTTATAGGTTTGAATATGGTCGGAATGAAGTGGCCACCGATTATTGACAGGCTGGGTACTTTATTCTTAGTTTCACTGACTTTACACGTTTGCACAGACACAGTCTCACACACACACACACATGCGCTAACTCTCGTAACACTTATTATTGACAACAGTTAGTTGTACATTATAGGGTCCCGTCCTTCCACTCCCTGTTTTCTCATTTAAACACAGAAATCAACTACATTTGTCCCAGTGTTTGTTAGATGTCAAATTAAGCAAAAAAATACGCTATCTTTCTCCGGTAACGCAGTCGTTCGCAACGCCTTTCTTGTTTGTCGTTTCTTCTATTTGTCTCTAACTCATGCTCCAATCTTTCATCCATCATGGGGATGTTGTGGATGCAACGGAATATATGATGCATCGCTGCAGCAACATTTCAGATGATCGCGATGAGTTCTGCCCGTTCTGCCTCCGCTCTGTCTGTGGTCAAACCAAAACAGAGAGAGTGACAGTGGCCATCCTATCCCGCCTCTTGATAATTTAGACCCTACGTCATATCCCGCCGCTTCAAGCCCGCCCCCCTAAACCAGTCAGAGATTCTACTGATGTCTGAGCGACACTGATGTCCGCATATCGGACATCAAGTGTGAATAAGTGTGAATGACCCTCACGGTCGAACCTCCTGATGTACAAATGCAGAGAAAAGGCGGAGGACATGTGTGAAAACAGCTAATAACTTAACATTTTCAGCCTACCCTTATATTTCCATTTCAATAATCTGAGAAAGATTATTGAAATGAAAAGTCATGAGAAAGTAGTTGAGTAGCCCTAAATTATAAAACGAAAAGATATCGACATATCCTAACTTCCAGATGGTTCTTGTTTTTCAGAAGGAGGCAGCAGAGAGCAGACTCCCCTGGACCCAGCTGTGTCTCCATGAAGAGTGACTGGTCTATGGGTCAACCTATTAACTTTAAAGATGGAAATCAGTCTTTTGAGAAAAGGTGAGGAGTTACCAGAGATCATAAAGATACAGCTTCTATCAAACGTCCATAAATCAGTTTCTTGTTTTTCTAGAAGAGTCCAGCAGCAGAGAGCAGACTCTTGTTATCAGACTCTACTGGTACTGATGTTTACAAGTCAGGAAAAGTGTGTGTGTGTGTGTGTGTGTGTGTGTGTGTGTGTGTGTGTGTGTGTGTGTGCGCGTGTGTGGTGAACGCTAAATGATAGGTCTTATCGTAAGTACAACGTCATACAATAAATTACAATACATGAGTTCACAGCTGCACTCGCATATAGAAAATGTTTTTTTATTATTATGTTCCACCTTTCCTGCTGTCGGCTCCCAGACCGTAGTCGAGGAGCACAGGGGAGACGTTCCCTCCAGGGCCGATGTTCTCTCGGGGGTAACACCCTTCACTTTGACCGGCAGTGGGTCTGCTTATAGGTTTGAATATGGTCGGAATGAAGCAGCCACCGATTATTGACAGGCTGGGTACTTTATTCTTAGTTTCACTGACTTTACACGTTTGCACAGACACAGTCTCACGCACACACACACATGCGCTAACTCTCGTAACACTTATTATTGACAACAGTTAGTTGAACATTATAGGGTCCCGTCCTTCCACTCCCTGTTTTCTCAGTTAAACACAGAAATCAACTACATTTGTCCCAGTGTTTGTTAGATGTCAAATTAAGCAAAAAAATACGTTATCTTTCTCCGGTAACGCAGTCGTTCACGACGCCTTTCTTCTTTGTCGTTTCTTCTATTTGTCTCTAACTCATGCTCCAATCCTTCATCGATCATGCGGATGTTGTGGATGCAACGGAATATATGATGCATCGCTGCAGCAACATTTCAGATGATCGTGTTGTGGGTTTTGGTCCAGGAAAGGCCGCCGAGACAGGATCGCTTTTAACTCACTTTATTTGGTTAAGGTTATTGGTCTATTGTCTATCGTCTATGGAACAAAAGGAGAGGGATCGTAAATAACACGCGCGGAGCGTCTCAGAGCTTAGCATGCAGGAAGATACGCCGCTGAGAGATTCTGTCTTCCAAAGGCGGAGTCTGAGTTTATGTATCCCAGGTGTTCTTCTTTGGGTTTTCTCACTTCCTGTGTGTGTCCGTTGCTGCCCCTAGTGTAAATGTTTTATAACTTTATCAATTGTGTTCAGTGCTGCCCTCAGGCGATTAGGAGGGGAAATTACCTCTAAACTAAGCTTGGTGCTACTGGATATGGCTAAGTGAGAGTATTACAGTAAAAATGTATCGCTAGGGAATATTACAATTAAAAAATGTCACAATTCCCTCCTTGGTCATCTCAGATGACCATTCTACAAACCACTAATATTACCAACAGCATATATAAAAAACAAGAGAAAAAAGCAAAAGAAAAAATATGTACATACCCATGGGTTGGTTACAATGGAACAATCATCAACATAATCAACACTACACAATACAATCAATACGTCATATGGTCATAAAGGCATAATCATAAAGGCACATATGTATTCATCAATGGAAACTTTGTCAAAACACTTCTAGGCATAAAACAATATTAAATTCATATACTTTCAACATTACAAAAAATTGAGCAGCATAGGTAAATGGTTAAACCTTTTTTTAAATTCACTTGTTTGTCATAACACAGAATTTATACCCTTTCAGTATGCATCGAAAATTTACCGAATATAACAAAAACAAAACAACAAAAGAATTTTCAGTAAGTATTGAAAATCTACTGAACATAACAAAAAGTAACACAATTTTTTCAGCATGTATGGAAAATCTACTGAACATAACAAAAAGTAACACAATTTTTTCAGCATGTATGAAAATCTACTGAACATAAAAAGTAACACAATTTTTTCAGCATGTATGAAAATCTACTGAACATAAAAAGTAACACAATTTTTTCAGCATGTATGAAAATCTACTGAACATAAAAAGTAACACAATTTTAAATTTTCCTTCGAGTTGGATAGGTTTGAATGGCTCAGTGAGTTTTATTTATGTAGAGTTTTGGACATTTTACATTTAAATCTAAACAACATTTTGTAATATGCCGCTCTCGTTCGTCGTCGTTCGTCTCGTTCGTTCTCCGAGACTCGACTCCCAGCTCCACCCACTAGTCGCTGAGTCGCGCTGACTCGCGAGTCGCCGTTCGTTCACTGACTGTGTTTAGCGGTGAAGACTTGAGGACGGAGAAGTCACGAGAGTCAGCCGGGCAACAACATCCCGATTCCGAACATGAAGCGCTCCTCAGCTAAAAGGAACTTAGTTAATGTTGTGTTGATTGATGACCGTTTGCACCATTGCACGATCGTGATTCGTTTGAACGAGAACGAGGGAGGAGCTGAGTCTGACCGACTCGGTGACTGAGAATCATGATTCACCGCTACCGGAAATGCGAACGAACGAACGACTCTTCTTGGTGAACTGACCGACGCGAACTGATTCATTCAAACAAATCTTGAAATCCACCACTAGTGAGAAGGGGAAAGGGGAGGGGGGGGGACAGTTCACCTCTGGGTCTCCATAACGGACAAGGGGGGGACGGGGGTCCACTGTTAGGGGATTGAAATCCTTATTGCAGCCTGCAGGGTTATGTGATCAACATACGGAGGAACGCGGTCGCTGAGCTGCCCCAACATGAGACGTTAAACTCAGCTAGAACCGCCGCCCACCACGTCCACCATCATCCAAAACGTGATGTCAACAGACCAACAATAGTCTGAAAGCCTACAGAGACTATAGATAGTTAATGTGACGATCACGTTATTAAAAATAGACTTGGAGCAATGATTTACAAACTATCTTTTTGGGAGCATGCTTTTGCAAGTAGTTCGCCGCCCCTCCTGCCCATATGGACGGCCCGGTACAGAGCAACACTCTAATGGAATGAGTGGCTCAAGTCAGGCACACCTCGAATTTCTTGCAATTGAGTTGAATCGGAGGGGGTCTCGCCCGGGGTGTAATTCAACGTAGAACCGCCACTGCCTACCATCCATCTGTGTCCATTCATGTGAACAGATTCACTCACTTTAAAAAGGTTTAAGTTAATGTTTTGAATGCATAGGGGGCAGTGCTTCATTTGAGCCGGAACACGACGGAACATGTTCCAGCACCTCCTGGGTCACTGAAAAATGAATCGCCTAAATGAAAAAAAACAATTACTGTTGGTGTGTTGAGTGTGGTTTTCTGACTAGTTAGTCTTTATTCCCCGTTGAAGTTCCACTAAAATCTAGTGTTTGCATTTTAGGTTTGAGGTGAAAGATGGTAAAGAATGTGCACCCTTTACCCTTTAGTTGTTTTTTACTCTACTCTAAAACTTTACAGTTTTAATGATCAAACAGTTAAGTTCCACATCAGAGGACGTTGAAAAGATTTACCTCCAGAAAAGTAATAGTTCCCACACGTGTGTGTGTGTGTGTGTGTGTGTGTGTGTGTGTGTGTGTGTGTGTGTGTGTGTGTGTGTGTGTGTGTAGGTTGTCTGGCTGCCTGGTCACACAGGAAGGCTGTGCTTCTCTGGCCTCAGCTCTGAGCTCCAACCCCTCCCATCTGAGAGAGCTGGACCTGAGTACCAATGATCTGCAGGATTCAGGAGTGAAGCTGCTCTCTGCTGGACTGGGGAGTCCACACTGTACACTGGAAACTCTCAGGTCAGTTTTACTCAACGGTCAAACACTTACAGAGGGGGGGAGGGACAGAGGGTGGGATGACACATGTGCACGAGTACAGAAGAAAAAAAAAATCATCCTTGCTGCGAAGCGGTTTTCTATTTAAGCAATAGATCACGACAGGCTGTGAAATGTTCTCATTATACCACAGTTAAGGGGCGTTGCCCGTCCCTTCGCTGCACTTCGGGACGGACAACGCCCCTTAACTGTGGTATAATGAGAACATTTCACTGACTGAAGTGATCTATTGCTTTTATAAAACGGTTACGTAAGTATGGCGAAATGAAAGTCATAGACCCCCTCAATTTTGAAAAAGCGAGCTTCATAGCTCGGTTCGCCGGCAATTTAGCCTACTATCGAGTTCACTCACCGTGTGCCTATTGCTTTACAACATTTCCACTAGGGGTGTGAACGGTTACAAAAAATTGTAAACGGTTACACGACCCCTTTTTTTTCGTGTACACGGTTAACCGTTTTTTATTTTATTTTATTTTTTAAGTGGACCGCAGTCGCGCTATTGAGAATGAGAGGTCACGTGATTTTTGGGAAGGGGAGGGGAGGGGTTTGAGCCCGTCCGCCATGATGGCATCCACGGCTATCGGTTGCCAGGGGCAACGTTGTCAGAGCGGCATAGAGACATGAGGAAATACGCAACATAGAGACGCAGGAGACATTACGAGATAGAAATAAATGGAGAAGAATAAGGCGAAGGAAAAGGGTCCTAGTGAAAATGCAGAGAACACAAGAAGACATTAGAAACCATTATAGTCAATGTAGCTATTGCTATTCCACTGGATACGGCAGCGGCACGGAACCAAACCGGCACTACTTTGTTTTAAGTTGCCGGTTCGCAGCCGTGTCTCACAACACTTGCACAGCCATTCAGTTTATGATCTTTGTTCATTAATTGCGCCGCGGCCGAACTGACGCGGATATTCTCTGTTATTATGTAAGCATAAGCACCGCGGAAACCACTGCTGTCAAAAGACGCTGATCCATCTTCACTGTTGACGCGAGTTGCTCTAGTTCTACCTCCACGGCCCTGCAGCGGGCGATTATCGGACAAGATTGTCCGTGTGTGGTGTTCCGTCTTGTGTTCGAATCTCATGTATTTGTATTTACGATCGGAGAGCAAGAAATGGGCTGAGATTCTCTTTATGTGTGTGGTGTACATCCGACTCAAAAATCACATAAGATTTAAAAATCTTGTAGTGTGGGACAACTGCGTTGTCCATTTAGGGAACCTGACAAACTGTAACCCACATTGAAGCAGTTTTTAACGCAGCAGTTATTTCCAGGCATTGTTAAAACAGTACAGAATTTCAACAACCTCCTCTGCTAGCAGCTACCGTGTCAACAATAACGCAAAGCTCAGCTGCACTCGGAGGGGCGTACCTTCCAACATGGCGGAAAGGGGGGGGGGGAGTGAAACTTACGTGTTACATGACGTAATGCACGGTGGTCAGTTACCCAACATTTATCACGTGCATTTCTTAGCGCATTAACGTTGTCAAAGTGGAACATTTGTAGCTTTATTAATCTATAAATAAATAGTACATGTTAATTTTGATTTTGATTATTATTATTTTTTTTCGGTTTTCTATTACTGATTTTTCCTAAACGGTTATGATTTACTAACCGGTTACACGTGTACACGTGTACCCGATCACACCCCTAATTTCCACCCTCTCCATCAATCAACATATTTTTAGGATTCAGTGAACTATGCTATTGCTTTTATATATAAATAAACAACAGTTCAAGTTAGGCGCGGAGTGATACTGAACTCTGTAAACTGAACGGGTGTCATAGCTGTGTGTATACGCTCATTATACAACAGTTGGGAACCAATCAGATCACTTGATTTAAGCCACCCGTTTTCTATTATCTCTCATATCACTGTGGGGGGAGTTGGCATATTGGCGCCCCCTCCGGCTGCAGGCGCCCTGCTCGCTGAGAAGGTGCCGTCAGAGAAGCTGTATGAGAAGTAGTGGTGGCTCGTTCACGAACAAATCAGTTTGAACGAACGACTCTTTAAAACAAACAAACCAACCTGATTCGCCGCTCTCGTTCGTCGTCGTTCGTCTCGTTCGTTTTCCGAGGCTCGACTCCCAGCTCCACCCACTAGTCGCTGAGTCGCGCTGACTCGCGAGTCGCCGTTCGTTCACTGACTGTGTTTAGCGGTGAAGACTCGAGGACTGAGAAGTCACGAGAGTCAGCCGGGCAACAACATCCCGATTCTAACCATGAAGCGCTCCTCAGCTAAAAGGAACTTAGTTAATGTTGTGTTGATTGATGACCGTTTGCACCATTGCACGATCGTGATTCGTTTGAGAATGAGAACGAGGGAGGAGCTGAGTCTGACCGACTCGGCTGAGAACGTGCATTCGTGATTCGTTTGAACGAGAACGAGGGAGGAGCCGAGTCTGACCGACTCAGTGACTGAGAATCATGATTCACCGCTACCGGAAATGGGAATGAATGAACGAACGAACGAACGACTCTTCTTGGCGAACTGACCGACGTGAACTAATTAATTCAAACGAATCATGAAATCCACCACTAGTGAGAAGGGGAAAGGGGAGGGGGGGGGACAGTTCACCTCTGGGTCTCCGTAACGGACAAGGGGGGGGGGGGGTCCACTGTTAGGGGATTGAAATCCTTATTGCAGCCTGCAGGGTTATGTGATCAACATACGGAGGAACGCGGTCGCTGAGCTGCCCCAACATGAGACGTTAAACTCAGCTAGAACCGCCGCCCACCACGTCCAACATCATCAAAAACGTGATGTCAACAGACCAACAATAGTCCGAAAGCCTACAGAGACTATAGATAGTTAATGTGACGATCACGTTATTAAAAATAGACTTGGAGCAATGATTTACAAACTATCTTTTTGGGAGCATGCTTTTGCAAGTAGTTCGCCGCCCCTCCGGCCCATATGGACGGCCCGGTACAGAGCAACACTCTAATGGAATGAGTGGCTCAAGTCAGGCACACCTCGAATTTCTGGCAATTGAGAGGGGGGGGGGGGGGGGGGGCGCTCGGAGGGGGTCTCGCCCGGGGTGTAATTCAATGTAGAACCGCCACTGCCTACCATCCATCTGTGTCCATTCATGTGAACAGATTCACTCACTTTAAAAAGGTTTAAGTTAATGTTTTGAATGCATAGGGGGCAGTGCTTCATTTGAGCCGGAACACGCCGGAACATGTTCCAGCACCTCCTGGGTCACTGAAAAATGAATCGCCTAAATGAAAAAAAACAATTACTGTTTGTGTGTTGAGTGTGGTTTTCTGTCTAGTTAGTCTTTATTCCCCGTTGAAGTTCCACTAAAATCTAGTGTTTGCATTTTAGGTTTGAGGTGAAAGATGGTAAAGAATGTGCACCCTTTACCCTTTAGTTGTTTTTTTACTCTACTCTAAAACTTTACAGTTTTAATGATCAAACAGTTAAGTTCCACATCAGAGGACGTTGAAAAGATTTACCTCCAGAAAAGTAATAGTTCACGTGTGTGTGTGTGTGTGTGTGTGTGTGTGTGTGTGTGTGTGTGTGTGTGTATGTGTGTGTGTGTGTGTGTGTGTGTATGTGTGTGTGTGTGTGTGTGTGTGTGTGCAGGTTGTCTGGCTGCCTGGTCACACAGGAAGGCTGTGCTTCTCTGGCCTCAGC
The DNA here is from genome assembly GCF_964030765.1 of Micromesistius poutassou. NCBI lineage: Eukaryota > Metazoa > Chordata > Actinopteri > Gadiformes > Gadidae > Micromesistius > Micromesistius poutassou. The sequence goes on from NC_140294.1 coordinate 6,782,865, forward strand.
TTTGAGCTCCAACCCCTCCCATCTGAGAGAGCTGGACCTGAGCTACAATCACCCAGGAGACTCTGGAGCTGCGCTGCTCTCTGCTGGACTGGAGGATCCACGCTGGAGACTGGACACTCTCAGGTATGGAGAGGACAGCTCTCCACTCAGGGACAAAGTCTCCTACAGGGATTCAAGCCGCTGCTAGATGAAGTAGTTTGAAAAGGCAGCTGTAACTCATGTTGTGTAGAACGTGATGAGACAGCAGATGATGAAGGTGAATGTTTCAACATGCTGCTCTCACTTTGTTTCCCCCCCAGTGTGGAGCACGGTGGAGTGTGGAGGCTGAAACCAGCTCTAAAGAAGTGTAAGTGTCTGTTTGATTCATCACAACACACACTCACTATTGGGATGGAAAGTCCATCCACACAGCAGGAGGTGACGTCCGCTCATTCACATGTGGACTTGTGTATCCGTATGTGTAGCTATGTTTGCCTGTGTTGATGTGTGTCTAGTATGTTTGTGTAGGTGTGTGTACGTATGTGTACATGTCTATGTACTGTATGTATGAACCAGGTCTATGGTACCAACAGTTAGTTTCCAGCCTGTATGTGAGCTCAGCTGGTTCAGTCTGTTGTTTACACAGGTGGATCACAATGGATGTGTATTGGAACCTTTCAAAGTCGAATATCTTGAAAAGTATGTAGAGTATAGCTTAGATATTACAGAGGATTAATCAGCTCATCATGATGAACGTTTTGATGTATAATATGTGTATGTTGTGTAAATATTGCGGGAGTAGATTCAGTGTATACATTTTTCATTGTTTTGACTGGGACAACCACTCACACACACATGGGATTTACATTTACGTTTAACTTAAAACATCTTATAAACAATATGCACTACTATTTCTAAACCTATAGCACACTAGTCCACTATAGTAGCTATCATCTGATATGATTTAGTCTTTCTATGTTCATTTTTGTAGAGAAGATGAACGTGAAACAGGAAGAACAGTACTAGTGATGATGATGAGGATGATGATGAAGATGCAGAAGGGTTCAGTAGCTCATCATGTCTTGTTCTCCGTCAGATGCCTGTGAACTCACACTGGACCCAAACACAGCCTACATAGACCTCTCTCTGTCTGAGGACAACAGAAAGGTGACGGGGGTCATAGAGGACCAGTCGTATCCGGATCACCCAGAGAGATTTGACTTCCACCCCCAGGTGTTGTGTAGAGAGGCTCTGACTGGCCGCTGTTACTGGGAGGTAGAGAGGAAAGGAGGTGTTTCTATAGCAGTGACATACAGAGGAATCACAAGGAGAGGAGGGGGTGGTGACAGCGAGCTTGGAGGGAACAACAAGTCCTGGAGTCTTGATTGTTATGATGGTCGTTACTCTGTCCGGTACAACGGTAGAGAGACAGACATCCGTCTCCCCCCCGCTGGCTCTACCAGAGTAGGAGTGTATCTGGACCGGCCTGCTGGCACTCTGTCCTTCTACAGAGTGTCCCCAGGTGGAGGAGGGTCCTCAGACACACTGACACACATCCACACCTTCAGGACCTCCTTCACCCAGGAGGACCTCCTCCCTGGGTTTGGGTTCTGGGGGGATGGGGACTGGACCGGGGCCTCAGCGTCTCTGTGTGAGTTATAGTCTCTCTCTCTCTCTCTCTCTCTCTCTCTCTCTCTCTCTCTCTCTCTCTCTCTCTCTCTCTCTCTGTGTGTAGGAAAAAAAAAAAGGACGGCCGGGACGGACACACACACACACACACACACACACACACTGCTTTTGCGTCAGTGTCTCTAGGGCAGTTATAGTCTCCCTCTCGCTCTCTTTCTCTCGCATCTTTCCCTCCCCCCCGTCTCCCTCTCCCCCTCCCCCCCGTCTCCCTCTCCCCCTCCCCCCCCGTCTCCCTCTCTCCTCCCCCCGTCTCCCTCTCCCCCTCCTCCTCCTCTCCCTTTGAAATGTATATTAAATACCTATTGATGGTAAATCACATGTTTTTTTATGCAACTATATATTTGTAATTTTCAGACATAAACATGTTTGTTCTATGGACTATGATATCATCATTGTTGTCCTAATCAGATTTTATATTTCATTCATAATAACCAAGAGGTCTATGGGATAATGCTGCATGTTGTAAATGACTTTAAACTGAATCTTGATTCCTTTTGTTCTGTTGGGAACCAAACGGCCGCAGAACATGTTCAGTTATTAAAGATACGTGCACACCTGTTTATGATTAGTAAAGTCTGCAGCTTCTATTGTTTCAGTCCTTGTGTTTATTGTGTACATGTAAGGGACCATTTTTCTGTTGTATTTGTTCATGAAGCATAATGATAATAAACAACTCAGTGGATCAACTGAATGTTCTCGTGTGTTCAGCCCATCATCATTCTCCTTTTATTACTAAATAATGTTACATAAGAGCCTTAAGAATAATAATATATTAATCAGAAAAGATAAATAAAACAACAAATGTTTTAGTCTCTCCCCCCCCCCCCCCCACCACGGTAACACCCCCCCCCCCCCCCCCCACCACGGTAACACCCCACCCCACCACGGTAGCACCCCCCCCCCACCTCACCACGGTAACACCCCACCCCACCACGGTAACACCCCCCCCACCACGGTAACACCCCCCCCCAACTCACTACGGTAACACCCCCCCCCCCCACCACGGTAACACACCCCCCCCTCACCACGGTAACACCCACCCCACCACGTTAACACCCCCCCCCCCCCCCACCACGGTAACACCCCCCCCCCCACGGTAACACCCCCCCCCCCTCACCACGGTAACACCCCCCCCACCACGTTAACACCCCCCCCCCCCCCCACCACGGTAACACCCCCCCCCCACCACGGTAACCCCCCCCCCCCACCACGTTAACCCCCCCCCACCACGGTAACCCCCCCCCCACCACGGTAACACCCACCACGTTAACACCCCCCCCACCACGGTAACCCCCCCCCCACCACGGTAACACCCACCACGTTAACACCCCCCCCACCACGGTAACCCCCCCCCACCACGTTAACACCCCCCCCAACCTCACCACGGTGACACCCCCCCCAACCTCACCACGGTAACACCCCCCCCAACCTCACCACGGTGACACCCCCCCCAACCTCACCACGGTGACACCCCCCCCAACCTCACCACGGTAGCCCCCCCCCACCACGGTAACCCCCCCCCATCATTCCCACCCCCCCTGAGTGCAGGACCACCTTGGCTGTTCTACCGTCTGCTTAAGGTCGGTAAAGTGTTCTTATGATGCTCCTGCCGCTGTGCAGGCTCTCTTTGGTCATGGTTATAATATTTATATTGTGGAGCCCACGGGTTCATTTAGTAAGTTACGTTTCTTGTTTGTGTCACAGATCTGGTAGTGCGCCATGCAGCCAAGCAGGATCAGCACCTTGGAGAGTTCTATTTATTTTGGTTTTGGAGTGCGGCCTTCACTGAGTCAATGTGTGTGTGTGTGTTCTTCAACTTGAAGTTATTTATTGTCACGTTTAGTAAAAGTTCTTTATTTTTACATTAAGTTCAAATTGTTACCTTAGGCTGTTAGGCTGTCAATAACACGTCCCGTTATTGTTACGTTAGGCTTTAGTCCGGCGTCAATAATAAATGGTCTTGATCAGAAATAAACCTCCATTCCGTGTGTGTGTGATCTGTCCGTTGCTGAATAAGGTTCTATAGCTGCTTTGGCATGTTGGTGGTCAACATGTCTGTAGTGTAAAACGTTCTAAAACTGGTGTCAAATGTTGCTGGCCGTATTACTACGTAAACCATGAATGTTGCGCATCATTTATTATGACGTCATTATATATACTTTCTCTCAGCAACCCCAACTCAAACTGACTTCCCGCGTCCCTGACAACTGCCTCAATAATCAAGGAGAAGAAGAAGAAGACTCCCTTTGTGTGTCTTTGTGTTCCTTCAATATGTGTTGTATACGTTTGGGTGAACACAGATCTCCTCACACTCCTCTTTTCAAAACAAGGGTCCATTTTGTTAGCAGTGACGCGCGTAGGAGGACGGTCTGACGGAGCCTCAGGGGCCGTCTGGCTCCAGGACGCCTACGGGTTAGACAGGGGACACCTGGCATCCAACCCACAACCTTTAGAGCAGGCAGTCACACACCCCCCAGACCACTGGACTGTTGTGGTGTCTGTGTGTCTCTGACCTCCACCCCCTCCACCCTCAGGGTCTGTCAGGGCACCCCCAGCCCCGCTGCAGGGGGGCTCTGCTGGGGGCCGTCTACCGGAGCGACCGGCTGGAGGTGGACCTCCTGAACGCTGACATCACCGCGCACACGCACGCCGCCAGCACCCAGAGCAAGGTGCTGGAGGACGGGTGGTCGGTGGGTTATAGACGGTGGTAGGTGGGTTATAGACGGTGGTAGGTGGGTTATAGACGGTGGTCGGTGGGTTATAGACGGTGGTAGGTGGGTTATAGACGGTGGTAGGTGGGTTATAGACGGTGGTAGGTGGGTTATAGACGGTGGTAGGTGGGTTATAGACGGTGGTAGGTGGGTTATAGACGGTGGTAGGTGGGTTATAGACGGTGGTAGGTGGGTTTTAGACGGTGGTAGGTGGGTTATAGACGGTGGTAGGTGGGTTATAGACGGTGGTAGGTGGGTTATAGACGGTGGTAGGTGGGTTATAGACGGTGGTAGGTGGGTTATAGACGGTGGTAGGTGGGTTATAGACGGTGGTAGGTGGGTTATAGACGGTGGTAGGTGGGTTATAGACGGTGGTAGGTGGGTTATAGACGGGTGGTAGGTGGGTTATAGACGGTGGTAGGTGGGTTATATACGGTGGAAGGTGGGAGGGTTGGTAGATCACGGGGTGGATGATGTATGATGGGTGATGATGAATATGAGGATGAATTGGTGGATTGTGACGGATTGTAGACGGACAGAAAAAGAACATGCTTGTCAGAAGTGATTCTTCTTCCTGTCTGGTGAACGACGGTGTGTGTGTGTGTGTGTGTGTAGCGGTGTGTGTGTGTGTGTGTGTGTGTGGGTTGAAGTGCGCTGCTGTCAGTGACTCCTCCCACTCTGGTTTGTGTTCATTCTGGCTCCCCATAAGGTCGTCCCTCTGGCTCTGATCTGTCTGCTGATTGGCTGCTCGGTCTCGGAGGCGGAGTCCCACCTGGTGCGTCAGCCAGTGGTCCGCGAGGTGGTGGGGGCGTGTCTGTTTATATATAATTATACGTACATAAATTGTGGGTTTATCGTACTCTTGTTTGTTGTGTTTTTTTTTCAGGAATGCATTTCCTTTCCAGTTGAACTGCGGCAGAGTAGTCAACTGATGATGAGTATATTTAAGTTTTTACTCATTCCTGTATATAAAAAAAAATTGTGAATAGTGCCTAAAGAAACCCCCCCATTGATCTCCTTAAGGGTGGGGGCGTTACGGGGTAGTACTATAATGTTCTGGCTCTTGTGGTGGCTTTGTGTGTTTGCACTAATATGTTGTTTTTGTTTTGCTCCTGCATCCAATCACCTCCATCACCTCCTGGAGGCGGAGCCTACTGACTACGAGGTGCTGATTGGCTCTCCCTGGTTGTTGGCGCCGCCCCCACTCATATAAAGCCCAGTGGAAGACGGCGTCTCTCTCTCTCCAATGGAGCACAGGCTGCCCACCTGTACATTGGTTACTTTTTGTTCAACATTGTAAATCATTACTGAATGCTTTCAACACCTTCCCTTTGTTACTATTATTTAGGCCTTGGTGGTGACTTTCCTCACTTTAGGTGTAAGATCAGTTAGGGTAGTCAGTTAGCTTCACCGGAAGACGCACTGTTTTCATTTGTCCGCTCCGTGACTTGTGCGTCGGGCTCGGGGGCAGGTAAGGTGCTCCACCCAGCTGGTGAGCGGGAGGGTTTCTTCTTTGTCGTTTTCCTGTCATGTCGTAACCACCTTGGCCGTTCTGTTGATGGGGTTTCATTTCATTTGATCGTTGCTCTCATGTGGAACCAAAAGATCCTTGTTCCAACAAGTAAAGACGTTTATTTATTTATTTCTCTCTCTCTCTCTCTCTATCTCTCTCTCTCGCTCTCGCTGTCGCTCTCTCTCTCTCTCGCTCTATCTCTCTCTCTCTCTCTCTCTATCTCTCTCTCTCTCTCTCTCTCGCTCTCTCTCTCTCGCACTCTCTCTCTCTCGCTCTCTCTCTCTCGCACTCTCTCTCTCCCTCTCTCTCTCTCTCGCTCTGTCTCTCTCCCTTTCTCCCTCTCTCTCTCTTTCTCTCTCTCTCTCTGCGTGTGTGTGTGATAAGTTGTCATCTTTGCAGTAGGCTTGTCTTATACGGCCAATCTGTTTCACTTTGATGTGATGCACACCAAAGCTTCGTTCATGCAGTTTTGCGCAGGTTTAAAATGTTTAGCCTGACGGTGAATTGTCAGCTGTGACCGAGAGCGTTGAAGCGTTCAATAAATGTGACGCGCCGATGCATGGGTTCATGCAGTTTTGCGCAAGTTTAAAATGTTTCCGCGTAATTTGTCAGCTGTGATCAAATGCCTTTAATAAATTCCACCTTTATGTCATAAATATAACATGCCTTTGATTAATGTTTGTATGGTGCATCTAATCGAGGCCTATCTTAGGTTCAATCAGATTGGCTTTGCCCGCCTGTTTTTTCCTGTGCCTCCTATATGGACATTTGTGGCTACGCCGTTGTAGGTGAGGGTAACATACAGTGATGTTAAGCCTCCAAGATCATTTCTCAAAATGGTATTTAATGAATTAAATACATTTCCTTCATGCAGTTTACTTTCATTTGATTCCAAAAAGTTTCTAGACTACGAGTCTGAACTTCCTGTTTCGGAGAAGTCCAACCCGCTGACGCGTGACATCGACCAGGCCTCAGCCAATCACGTGGTTAGGCTGCTGAGAGCCTGCGACGCAGAGATACTCCAGGATGAGAGGAAGCCCTTTTAAGGTCAGAGGTCAATATTCATACATTCAAACAACAACACAGCGCACTTGTCTATTGTGCTATGGTTCTGTTATAAGTTAGCTTTCTGTGTATTTGTTAACATGGACAGATATATAAATCTTTATCATCATTAAACAAGTGATCATAGTATGAGGGAATGTAGTTGAAATCGTACAATACAAGCTGGTACGTCTGTGGTTACAAGAACACAACATGTTGTACCACATTATCTATCGTAGAGGCCCTGAATGTTTTATTTTATTAGTTTTTCTCCTCAAAGCAAACATACGTCTCATCTCACACTAAAGAATGTGTTAAATGTCAACCCCAGACCTGCTGAGAAACCAGCGGACTTCACAATGGTGACTTTACTGCTCATAATTGTTTATTTTGTATTCCTTCAAAACAGAAACTTCTCAGCGACAGTGTGATGAAAACCTTGCTGGCGGTCGCCGTGAAGGCGGCAGACATCCTCAAGGTCTGTTGAGGCCTGACAAATGTCTCCCTCTGTCCGACCGCCTGTCCGTCCGTCCGTCTCTGTTGGAGAATAAACGGTAGAGCTGTGTCATTGTGATTCTGCCACCAGGGAGCGCCAGACAGCCTTGTTGTACTGAGCGGCTGTGGGACGTCTGGTCGACTGGCTTTCCTCATAGCGGTAAAATCCACTTTGTAATACCGTGTATAAGTTAAACTAATATATAGTACAACTTATAGTTCAATTTATTTTTATTAGGTTTGGAGTTAAGTCAGAATGGTTGCATTAAAATAGACTTCACTGACAATGACTAGAAATTCTAAATTCAATATACATACATATATTATATTAGCCTATGCAAGCAGCTTGGTTAGGTAAAAAAAAGATGTGTAGATAAGTTCATGTGTGTATTGTATGGTCATTTGTGTGTGTGTGTGTGTGTGTGTGTGTGTGTGTGTGTGTGTGTGTGTGTGCGTGCGTGCGCGTCTGTGTGTGTGTGTGTGCGTGTAGCTTTGTGGGCGGTTCTATGACGATGTTGCTATTATGACGGCGAGATAAATGAGCTTTGCGCCCGACGCAAATCTAAAATGGTTGGTCTGAAACCTGTAGGTGTGTTTTGGGCGTAACGTGCAATAAACCAATGAGAGTTCCATCTCCCATCCCCTTTAAGAGCCATGAGCGCCATTTGACTTGACGAGTTGATATTTTGACAGCGCGTTTGCAGTCTCCGCTGAGACAGATGCATGACCACCAGTGGCGGCTGGTGGTTTTTAGAGTGAGGGAGGAAGGACTGCGCGCTTGGTTGCCATTTGTCACAGTCCGGGCCGGACCTTCACGGTCCTGAACCAGGTTTTCCCTCCTGCTATGCTGTGCCACCAGTGCACCTGTGGCTGGTTACCAATCAGCCACAGGGTAGCCTATTTAAGCCGCAGGTGGCCAGTCGGCCACTGCGGATTAATCTTCGAATGAAGCTACAGCCACGCCAGCTACAGCTACAGCCGCAGCCGCAGGGCCCCCGGTAGGGCCCCCAGTAGGGCCCACGGCAGGGCCCCCAGCAGGGCCCCCAGTAGGCCCACGGTAGGGCCCCCAGGCAGGGCCCCCGGTAGGGCCCCCAGCATGGCCCCCAGCAGGGCCCACGGTAGGGCCCCCAGCAGGACCCGCGGGAGGGCCCCCAGCAGGGCCCCAGGCAGGGCCCCTGGCAGGGCCCACGGTAGGGCCCCGTAACACGAGGGACTGTGTGCTGGGCGTGGGGGTCTTCGGGGACCAGTGGCCCCCCAGGTGGGGGCTGTGTCACGGCCCTGGTCGCCAAGTCTGATGCCGCAAAGGACCCTGGGAGAATGGGCCCCTGAGGTAGAGGTGTGTGTGGTACTAGCGGTGTGTTCCTGGTGTGTGTGATCACTATGAAGGCCCCTCTCAGGGTGGTGTGTAGGGGCCGCCAGAGCTGAGAACGGCCTTCAGCCTGAACTCTGTCTGCTCATTCCTGTGCTGCTGGAAACAATATATATAGAGCAGGGGTACAGAGTAACATGTTAGTACTAACATGTTAGTGGTTACATGTTAGTGCTAATGGTATAACCACTTTCTCTGGGACTCCAACCCGGATTCTAGGACTCTAACCCAGACAGAAGTACTAATGTTCGTAGTTACATGTTAGTAGTAACGTAACCTGTTAGTAGTAACGTGTTAGTAGTAACATGTTAGTAGTAACATGTTAGTAGTAACATGTTAGTAGTAACGTGTTATAACATGTTAGTAGTAACGTGTTAATAGTAAAATGTTAGTAGTAACATGTTAGTAGTAAAGTGTTAGTAGTAACATGTTAGTTGTAACATGTTAGTAGTAACGTGTTAATAGTAACATGTTAGTAGTAACATGTTAGTAGTAACGTAACCTGTTAGTAGTAACGTGTTAGTAGTAACATGTTAGTAGTAACATGTTAGTAGTAACATGTTAGTAGTAACGTGTTATAACATGTTAGTAGTAACGTGTTAATAGTAAAATGTTAGTAGTAACATGTTAGTAGTAAAGTGTTAGTAGTAACATGTTAGTTGTAACATGTTAGTAGTAACGTGTTAATAGTAACATGTTAGTAGTAACATGTTAGTAGTAACATGTTTGCAGTAACATGTTAGTAGTAACATGTCCAAACCACTGGTGGAACGTCTCGATCCAGGCGGAGCGACCTGAACCCTGGTCCTCTCTCCTCCGGTAGGACGGCTGAGCCCAGGACCAGCGGTGGTACGGCGGGCTCACAGCTCACAGCTCGCAGCTCGCAGCTCGCAGCTCGCAGCTCACAGCTCTCAGCTCACAGCTCACAGCTCAGCTCACAGCTCACAGCTCACAGCTCACAGCTCGCAGCTGGCAGCTGGCAGCTGGAGCAGCGACCAGGAGGGGATCATCCGTGTCTCCAGGCGGTCTGTTTACAAAGAGTTCTTCTCTGATTCGCTGACACCACAGCGCGGCTCAGCCAATCACTGCTGCCGACTCTTTGACTGACAGCCACACCGACACGCCCCCAAACGGCCCTGTCATACTGAGCTAGTATCCTGTGTACTTATACTCATACTGAGCCAGTATCCTGTGTACTTATACTCATACTGAGCCAGTATCCTGTGTACTTATACTCATACTGAGCCAGTATCCTGTGTACTTATACTCATACTGAGCCAGTATCATGTGTACTTATACTCATACTGAGCTAGTATCCTGTGTACTTATACTCATACTGAGCTAGTATCCTGTGTACTTATACTCATACTGAGCCAGTATCCTGTGTAACTATACTTATGATATACACCTGTGAAAGGTGTAGATAGTGTACATCGTTTTTATCTTTATTTTATTATTTTTATTTTATTTTGTATTTATCTCTTATATCTCTCTTTTGCTCTACTTTTGACTCTTAAACTCTTAAGCTGCTGGAACACGCGCGCGCGTGTGTGTGTGTGTGTGTGTGTGTGTGTATGTGTGTGTGTTACGGCCACTGTTTGTTTGTTGCTGCCTTCTCTTCCCTCTGTTCTGTGCAGGTGTCAGTCATTATCCATTCATCATCCCGCCTCTACCAACCAGCGTCCACCAATCACCTCATCAGTTCCCAGCAAGGGCACACAGATATCCACACAGATAAAAGCCAGTTTGGCTAGTCTCTCTCTCTCTAAGGTGCTAGGTGAGCAGAGGCGTGGCCACGGCGGGCCTGGACGGGCCTAGGCCCGCCTCATTGTCAGTCTTGCCCGTCCAATCAGAGGGCTTTCCTTAGTTTACGTTCACCATCTAAAAAAGGCGCGCAAGTCAGCGCTCGTCTGAGAGCTCAAGAATCAGTCACATCGCAAACAGCCGGCAGCTCCTCCCCCCTCCCCTCCTGAACGTTTCTGTGAGAGCCCTCCCACTTTACAAATATAAGAAATAAAGACATATAGCCATCAGACATTAGGCCTGTCTGTTGAGGAGGACTCTCTCTCTCTCTCTGCTGCATGCTGGGAGTGAGTCGTAGTGTGGAGTGAGACGCTGAGCGTTTGTTCCGTAGTATTTGATTTAATTTGATGTGGTTTATTGGGTATATTTTCACTTTAAGTTTATTGTTAGTGTGTGTGTTAGTGCGTTTCTTTTTCCCTCCTGCCGGTGTCTCGCCGGTCGGCGTCTTTCAGACGCCATGGTAAATGGAGTCACTTTCGACCACCTCACGCGGAAGCACGGCATTAAAGTTAATGCCGGCTTTCCGTGCAGTGTGGAAGATATTGGGCTTGCGGTGGGAGAGCAGGTGGGGCACGGCAGCGTGAGGTCGGCCGCTCGGATGAACAGTGCCGTGGTCATCTTCCTGGATCAGGTGGAGAAGGTGAACCGCGTCGTCGAGACAGGCATCACGGTGAACCAAATGTTTGTGCAGGTGGTGCCGCTGACACTGCCATCCACCAGGGTTATACTGTCAAATGTCCCTCCATTCATAACCGACGATTTTCTTAGCAGAGAACTCTCCAGACATGGGAAGGTGGTGTCGCCCATTAAAAAGATAATGTCTGGATGTAGATCTCAGCTGCTGAAACACGTAGTGTCTCACCGTAGACAGCTGTTTATGATACTTAACAATCGGGATACGGAGCTCAAACTCAGATTCCATGTTAAAGTAGATGATTACGATTACGTGATATTCGCCACCTCGTCGGCTATGAAATGTTTTCGTTGTAACGAAGAGGGACACACCGTGAAAGCCTGTCCGAGACAAGGGGATCCGACTCCGCCTGGCCGGGGGGTGACGCTCGGCGCTGTGGCGGAGCCTTCCGCCGCTCCGCCGGTTGCGGCGGAGCGGGGGGAGGCCGTTGCCCCGCAGCCTGCGGCTGCGGCGGAGATTTCATCTGCTGCAGCCCGGGCTGCGGCATCCGAGCGGCCGATAGCAGCGCCGCGGAGCGCACCGCCTTTCGCTGCTGCTGTGTCCGACCTGGAGCACGGGGGGGTGAGTATGGATGATGTGCACGGTGTGAGTGAAGATGATCGGGTAGGTGAGGGAGAGGTTTTGGGTGATGGTGTGGTAGAAAGTGGAGCGGGGGAGGAAACAGCTGGGGAAAGTTTGAGTGAAGTGTATATAAATAGTGGTGGCGTTAGTGAAACGCAGGGAGGGGTATCAGAGGAGGAGGAAATACAGGCAGAGGAGACAGGTGTGGGGGGCAGTAAGCCCACTTGGGGGGAACAGGTGGAGGAGGCTGAGATGGAGGAGGAGGAAGAGGAGGCAGTGAAGGTGAAAACTGCTTCCAAACGAAGGGGAAAAATTAGAATGACAAAGCAGGAAGCAAAGAGTAGTAAGGTGGAGGAGGACAGACAGACTGTAAGGGGGCAGACAGAGGAAAGTGAGAGCGATGAGTGTGTCTCTGACAGCAGTGACGTATCTGGTTTTAAAGTAAGCAACAGTCAACAAAAAAAACTTTACTCTGTAGAACTAATACAGTCGTTTTTAGCCAAAACCAAGAATGCTAAAGGAGTTAAAATGGAAGAACATTTCCCAGTTTTAAGTTTGTTTTATACCTCGGTCAGACTCCACATGAGCAAAAAAGATGAGTCTGGGTTCACTGATCAGGAGGTTTTTAGATTAAGGAAACTTTTGCCTAAAGTAAAACGACAAATGAACAAGGATGAGGATGGGAAGAACTCCAATGTGTGTTTTAAGTAATTTATTGGGTTTTATTTTTGTTCTTAACTTCTTACTTATGGATAATTTTAGAGTGGGAAGTCTAAATGTAAATGGAGCCAGAGAACAAAGAAAAAGAGCAAGTATTTATGAGATGGCCAAAATGAAACATATTGATGTATTTTATATACAAGAAACACATAGTGACAGCACCAATGAGGCAGACTGGAGGAGAGAGTGGGAGGGGGAAGTCATTTTAGGTCACAACACTTCCCTGAGTGGAGGAGTTGGCTTCCTCCTCTCCAAGTCTTTTACTCCGGTCTCACTGGAGGTCGAGCATTTTATCGAGGGGAGGTTGCTTTTAATGAGAGCACGGTTTGACCTTTTTACTGCTGTTTTTATCAATGTGTATGCTCCAACAACCGGTACAGAGAGGAAGCTGTTTTTACAAAAAGTTAATGATGTTTTAAATGGCTGTGCCTCGGAGGATTTTTTATTCTTGGGGGGGGATTTTAACTGCACTGAAAACGCTGTACTAGATCGCAACCATGCAGAGCCGCATCCAGTTTCCCAACATGTTCTGAGACAGCTGGTCTATTCTCATGGCCTGGTGGACGTGTGGAGGAGGACGCACGCAGACTGCCGTCAGTACACCTGGTCCCACCTCAGAGAGAGTAGGATCTCCTCAGCTAGACTGGATCGTATTTATTGTTTTAAGCATCACTTTAATATTTTCAAAATGTGCAGTATTGTTCCTTCTGGTTTTAGTGATCATTCTTTAGTTTTGTGTAATGTTTTTATTCAGAACATTTTACCTAAAAGCTCTTATTGGCATTTTAATTCAGTCTTAGCATCTGATAAGCATTTTAAAGAGGTTCTTATTTATTTCTGGGATGTTTTTAGACAGAGAAAGGGTGATTTTAGCAGTATTAGGCAGTGGTGGGACCATGGTAAGACTGAGATTAAACTTTTATGTCAACAGCACACCCTCAATGTCACCAGAGACATCACCAGATCTATGAAAGACCTGGAGACTGATATAGTGGAACTAGAAAGATTGAGTGAGTCCACAGCAGACCGAGGATATATTGAAATCCTCAAAATCAAAAAGCTAGCGTTAGCCGACCTGTTGGATGTCAAAGTACAGGGTGCACTGGTCAGGTCCCGGTTTCAAGCCAGTACGGAGATGGATGCTCCCACTAGCTACTTTTTCGGCCTGGAGAAGAGGAGCGGGCAGAGGCGGGTAATCCACTCACTTTTAGCAGACACAGGGCAAACCATAACAGAACCAAGCCAGATAAGAAAGCAAGCTGTGCATTTTTTTTCGGCACTTTACAGCAGTGAATATGAGGAGCAGGAAGCTCAGGTGGAGGGGTTCTGCAACGGACTGCCTCAGGTCTCTGAGGAGATAAATGCACAACTAAGCAGGCCATTAGAAATGCAGGAGCTGGTAGCCGCTCTGCAGGGCATGCAGGGGCGGCGGGCTCCCGGCATCGATGGCCTGAGCGTGGAATTTTACAAGGCTTTCTGGGACATCTTTGCCAAAGATCTTTTAGAGGTTTTTAACGAAAGTCTGGCCTCTGGTTCAATGCCCACGTCCTGCAGGAGAGCTGTGATCACGCTGCTCCCCAAAAAAGGAAACCTGCAGGACATAAAAAAACTGGCGCCCTGTGTCTCTACTGTGTGTGGATTACAAGCTTCTGTCCAAGCTCTTTGCCTCCAGGCTGGGGGTAGCTATGGAGCATCTCGTCCACCGGGACCAGACCTACTGTGTGCCCGGCAGGTCCATGGTGGACAATGTCCACCTCATTCGGGATGTTTTGGACATCTCCAATTCATTGGGTTGTAGCACTGGTCTGATTTCTCTAGACCAGGAAAAGGCATTTGACCGCGTTGAACACAACTTCCTTTGGAAAGTTATGGAAAAATTTGGGTTCAGCGCTGGTTTCATAGCCAAGATCAAGGTGCTGTACAGTGATGTTGAGAGTGTGCTGAAATTTAACGGCGGTCTGTGTGCTCCTTTCAGGGTGTGTAGGGGTGTCAGGCAGGGCTGTGCTCTGTCCGGCATGCTCTACACACTCTCCCTGGAACCCCTCCTTAACAATTTACGAAACAATTTACAGGGCTTGGTTTTACCGGGTTTTAATAGTAACATTGTTTTAAGCGCTTATGCTGATGACATTGTTGTTTTTATTAAAAACCAGAGGGAGGTAGACATTTTAACCAACATTGTAAAAAGTTTTAGCGTAACATCGGCAGCGAGGGTGAATTGGAAAAAAAGCGAAGCCCTCGCTGTCGGTGAGTGGCGTGGCGCTCTCCCAGTTCTTCCCCAGAGCCTGACTTGGCAAAAAGATGGTTTTAAATACCTGGGGGTGTTCCTTGGGAAAGAACATATAGTCAAGAAGAACTGGGAGGGCGTCACAGAGAAAATTGAGGGGAGACTTTCCAGGTGGAAATGGCTGCTCCCTCAAATGTCTTTTAAAGGTAGGGTATTGGTTTTAAACAATCTTGTAGCATCCCAACTGTGGCACCGTTTAACCTGTGTGGACCCCCCTTCAAATTTACTGGCCCAACTACAGAGGAAAATGGTCGATTTTTTTTGGGATGGTCTACACTGGGTGCCACAAGGGGTGCTGTTTTTAACCAGAGAGGAGGGGGGACAGGGCCTCGTCCACCTGGCCAGCCGGACAGCCACTTTTAGACTACAGTTTTTACAGAAATATCTCACAGGCCCGGCTGACTTAGTGTGGAGAGATGTGGCCAGCTGTATTCTCAGACATGCAGATTACCTGGGGCTGGATGCTGCTTTGTTTTTAATTGATTCTAAATTTTTAAAATTAAGTGGGCTACCTCCGTTTTACCAGAGTGTTTTTAAGTCTTGGGGCCTTTTTAACTGTAAAAGGTGCCCAAAGTCTGACTCTCTGTACTGGTTGTTGAGAGAGCCATTGATTCACAGGGCCAAGCTGGACATCAGCAGCAGCGTCACCCCCGGCCTGACGGTGGCGCTTATTAGAACCAAGACCCTGTGCCTGCAGCAGCTGGTGGATGCAGTGGGGCCGGCGCTGAGTGATGCCCGGGCCTTGGGCTCTCTCCTGGGCCTGCAGTCTGTCCGGGTGGCGGGGAGGCTCCTGGAGCTGTGGCGCCAGAAGCTCACTGGGGGAGACAGGAGCCTCCTCATGGACTATGGAAAAAGAAAGGCCAGACCGGACCCTGCAGACCCCTTCCCTGACGTCTCCCTGAGCCCAGGCCTGGGGGAACTCGCCGGCCCCCTGCTAGCTTCAGCATACCCAGAGAAGCTGACGATACACAAGGCTGACAAAAAGACTTGGTATTTTAATTGTGTGAAAACCATTCACAAGGCCAGACTGTGCCACCGTCCCCCCACTGTGTGGTCCAACAGACTGGGAGCAAACGGACCCGGCCCACAGTGGAGGATTTTATACCAACCTCCCCTAAAAAAACGGACTGCCGACCTTCAGTGGAGAATTCTTCATGGTGCTGTAGCCTCCAATGCTTTTATTTCTGTTCTTAATCCTTCTGTTATTAACACCTGTCCATTTTGTTGCATTCGAGAGACTATTTATCATGTTTTTACGGAGTGCAAGAGACTCACAAGTTTCTTCTCTCTTTTAACATTGGTTTTTAGTTTTTTTGATGTGGCTTTTACTGAGAAGGTTTTTATCATGGGAGCTGCTTACAAAAAAGGAAAAAAAGAAAAATGTCAGCTCCTTAATTTTCTTTCGGGCGAGGCAAAGATGGCTATATATATTAGCAGAAAAAACAGGGTGGAGAACAGAGAAGGACAAGAGGCAAAGGCTGTGTGGCTGATAAACATTAGAGCGAGACTCTGGCTAGATTTTAGATTTTACAAACACATTGGAGATTTGGACTCTTTTAAACAGCGCTGGTGTTTTAATGACATTGTCTGCTCAGTGGTTGACGAAGAGTTGGTGTTTGCACATGTTTTTAATGGATGAGCTATATAGATATATATATATATTTTTTAAACATACTGGGATTTTAAAGCATTTTAGCACTTTATTGAACCGCTGAAATGTAAAAACTGTATTCGGTAAATAAAGTGTGTTGTTAAAATCAAAATCTCTCTCTCTCTCTCTCTCTGTCTCTCTCTCTCTCTCTCTCTCTCTCTCTCTCTCTCTCTCTCTCTCTCTCTCTCTCTCTCTCTCTCTCTCTCTCTCTCTCTCTCTCTCTTTGGCCCTGTCTGTGGCTGGTGGCAAGGTTTTGTGACTGGATGGTTAGAGCCTTTGATTATGTATATACATATGGACGTCGTACCTAAGATATATATATATATATATATATATATATGTATATATATATATAGTCCCCTAGTTTCCCTTCTCCCCCTGCTTGAACTAATTGTGAACACTTTTGTTAGCCCCACCATGTTTTAGTACTTTGTGGCTACCTTGTGGTCTTGGGACAGGTAAGACAGAGGCCTCTAGACATTAACAACACGTAGTGCTGCTCTTTGTTTAGAAACACTAGGTTAGGAGTGTTGCTACCAACTGTAACGTGTGGTCTGCGCAGCACAGTAAACCTGTGATCACCCTCCTCCGTTGTTTTGTCATTCCTTTATTGTTCCCTCTCAACTGTTAGACTTAGAAATAGACTTCACTGACAATGACTAGAAATTCTAAATTCAATATACATACATATATTATATTAGCGTAGATAAGTAAGTTAGTGTAGATAAGTTTGTGTGTGTATTGTATGGTCATTTGTGTGTGGGTGTGGGTGTGTGTGTGTGTGTGTGTGTGTGTGTGTGTGTGTGTGTGTGTGTGGGACTATATTGGGGGTTCAAACCCACAACCTTTCGTCTGGCGGTCAAGCATCCTGAAGCTAGACTGTCCTGTACTGTGTGGCAGTTGAACCAGCAACCTTTCTCCTGTGTTCCCTAGAGCCCTGCTCTCCTCCCAGGAAGCCCCAGAGGACGACGCCCAACTGGGCATGCTCAGTCTGCAGAAGGTAAGGAGGGCGAGAGACAAAGAGATACAGAGAGAGAGAGAGAGAGAGAGAGAGAGACATTGTGTTTGAACCTCTGCCTATCAAATCCATGTTTCATTATAATCTCTGACTATGATCTCTGCAGCTCTGCGAGGGGAAGAGGCGGGTCCTCTTTATCGGCGTTTCCTGTGGCCTTTCGGTGCGTCTGCATTCCCTCAATTCTGTTTGAAAAAGACACAGGGCAATATTTAGACCTTTCCCCAATATTACAAACCCATCACATGTGTGTGTGTTTGTGTCTGTGTGTGTGTGTGTGTGTGAGTGTGTGTGTTTGTGTGTGTTTGTGTTTATCTGTTGTCCAAAAATGCAAACTTTGAACAAGCATATCTCGTAAATGTTTTAACTTACAGACATGAAACTTTGTTCACACATGCATATCGTCATGCTGAACAAATATGCCTCAAGAAACTATGACTTCTGGTGAACAGATTTGTGGCCGTCTTGAATTTTGTTAAAAACACTAAATTCCCTAAGGATCCCAGGTTTTTTAACTTTGACAAAAATCCTTTAGCCCATATCATCTATGCCCCAATGTCATCAATCTGACCAAAAGATTAGTCTGTACAATCAATTTTAAAGCACCCATGAGCCATTGACTTCTAAAAGGGGTGTGGTCTAAACCGCAGAAAGTCTTAAATGCTCATTTCATGTCAAAATTGACTCCTATGATCTTGACTCCAATACAAAAGTTGTTCAGAACATAATCACATAATTTAACTTAAGACGTGGCATCGAGAAGGGCGTGGCCTGTAACTAAAATCACCACAGTTCATAGACGGAATGTTTGATTTGTGCGAGACCGACTTAGTGGCTGTTGGGGACCAAAGTTCCAACTGTTCAAGTAAGATGAAGTCAATTGATAAAACAACATGGCCGCCAGAGGCTCAAAGTCGTCCAAATTTAACTTAATGCCAAAAGGCGGGGTTAACTTAACCCAATCATCATCAAATTGAAAATGCAGATTTTGGACGGCCATATTTTCTGACCCCTTTCTTCTACAGTCATGAAATCCTGTAGACATTTGTTTCTCTAAATGTTGAGCACATGTTCCTAGGAAACCAAGAACCTGTAACAAAATGGTGGCTGGACGTCCAAATTAGCCCCATCAATGTTAGGTGACTAAAGGCGGGGTTAACTTGAGTCAATCATCTCACAAAATAAGTACTTAAAGAAGCATAGGTCAAGGTTAACCTGGCTACAGTTCATCCAAATAGGACCATAGGGGGCGCTACGGCAATTAATTGAAAACTTTATAGACTCATAACTCCTCAGCCTTTTGTTGTACGGTCATGAAGTTTGTTCGCCTATCACCAGATCCAAGCTGAAGTTATTCCATAACTGTCAGTTATGTTATTTTTAAGGTGTGTCAAGGAAATGGTTCCAAGGGACGGTTGATAGTTTCTTCCAAAGAAGTACCTTTACATTCCACCTATGATTTCATTAGCCAAAAGTATTACTTACTTCCTGGTGAACAGGTTGGTTGCTCTTAGTAAGCAGAGAACCATTCTGCCCCAGCCATTGCCAATTTAGCCCACAATGATATGTTTTTGCTTGTTCTCTACCTGGTAGGATATTTTAAACTTCGAACTCTCCAACCAAATGTGTTACAACTATCACTTATCGAAACAATTGAGCAAATCTATACGGTTAGAAACTCCAGAATACGCTGATCATCCTGATCAACTTTGGATCAGTTTTTCCCAAAAACACTAACCAGTGTTGCAAGATTGGGCTGTTCCCCTCCCAACTGGGCTACTTTTCATCACTTTAGGCTGGAACAGTTAGCATTGGGCGGGTACATACAGTTTGGGCTGGTTTTGAAAAAAAGTGTTAGTGAGATATAGCGAAGTGCCTTGTGTACAACCACCTAACTTAATAGTTATTACGATAATTTGGTCGCATTCAGGTGTTTATTTTGCTCACGCATTGGCCTTTTACATGCCTATTTTGTGTGCAATGTATTAATGTCAGCTCATTGGTGTAAGACACGTTTTCTGCTGCTGTCAGTCTGTGTTCTTTACACAGACCTTGTGAGGTGTGCGTGCGTGTGTGTGAGAGATAGATGAGAGTTTCCTTGTATACCACATGAGGTCATAGTTAATAATTAGGTTACGGCAACACCATTGTTGTGCATGAACCGTCTGAATGTGTGTATGCATGGTAGTAAGTCATAAATCTCCCAGGATTATTGCTTGGCTGACTGTCAGTTATGTTCTTTGTAAGGTGTGGCGAGGAAAGTACCTGTACATTCCACCTATGATTGCTTTTGTTATGTTTATAACTTCAGGATTCCTGATGGACAGGTTGGTTGCTTTTAGTAAGCAGAGAACCATTCTGCCAGCCTAGAAATCTAGACGCCCCTAGCGGCAGCACATTTAATTTGCAGCCAGGGTCGTCTAGCAACTCGGGCTTAACATAACAACGACTGCGTTGCGACGGTTCCATGTGAAGTCTGTGCGGTCAATCATCACCAAACTTGTGTACTTATTCGTCAGGGTCTTATGGTCTGTGTCACGGTCTTAATGGTCTATCAGGGTCTTATGGTCTGTGTCATGGTCTTAATGGTCTTCATGGTCTGCGTCACGGTCTTAATGATCTATCAGGGTCTTCATGGTCTGCGTCACGGTCTTAATGGTCTATCAGGGTCTTAATGGTCTGCGTCAGGGTTTTAATGGCCTGTCAGGGTCTTAATGGTCTAACAGGGTCTTATTGGTTGGATTTAGGCTTGGCACCCGTAAAATGCTGCTTGCAGCTTTAATTGTTAGTTTTATGATTATTCCTCCACGTTTGACTTACACAGCCTAAACCACTCGCACGCTTTTTATGAAACTTACTACAGCTGTAGAGGCTGAGTCAAGATTAACAGAGAGCAAATATCACACTGATTGGCGTAAAGGTGGCGCTATAGCAACAGTCCAAAAATCCAAAATTCCAAAAAATCCACCTATGATTGCTTTGGCTATGTTTATAACTTCAGGATTCCTGATGGACAGGTTGGAACCACGTGACCCGCACTGAGAGGCTCCTCCGTCTCTCTGAGCGTCAGACCGGTTCAGTTCTGAACTTCCTCATCTGAGCGGTCTGTCGCAGCCAGCAGCTCTTCTTTCTCCGCTTTTAAAACCTTTCACCTGATTAACTTGTTTTATCAACACTTTAACCTCCGTTTCTTCACTTACATTTATACTTTTATAACTTCATACCGTATGGACGCGTTTTAATCACGAGTAGATAAGGTAAGATAAGATAAGATAGACAGTTTACTACCGTTTATATTGTCTTTAGGTTACTGGTATATAATAATGACCAGTTTACTACCGTTTATATTGTCTTTAGGTTACTGGTATATAATAATAACCAGTTTACTACCGTTTATATTGTCTTTAGGTTACTGGTATATAATAATGACCAGTTTACTACCGTTTATATTGTCTTTAGGTTACTGGTATATAATAATAACCAGTTTACTACCGTTTATATTGTCTTTAGGTTACTGGTATATTATGTGGTAACCCGGTCCACAAGAGTCAAGAGGTCTCACGGCAAGTACCATGCAGAGGTTTCAAATAAAGCCGTATTCAGCGTTTATTCACAGGTATGGTAGATAACAGGTAACACATCAACTATACTATGGCCTCCATGAGACTCGAGTAGAAGGATGTGTCATCGGCCGTCAGCTGGGTCGTCCTGCCTGCTTCTCCCTGGGTTGAGTTCCTGGTCTCCTTTTAAGATGTCCGCCCGGTCTTTTCCCCCCTCCGGCCAGGTGTTCCCCATCGGGCTGATTGCGTTGATTGAAGATGTGCTCACTGCCGCCGGCTAGTGGATGGCGGTGGTACACACCGTCCACCACTAGCCCACGGTTCCCCCTGGTGGGGAGCGGGTTGCCACAATAATAATAACCAGTTTACTACCGTTTATATTGTCTTTAGGTTACTGGTATATAATAATAACC
The DNA here is from genome assembly GCF_964030765.1 of Micromesistius poutassou. Taxonomy (NCBI): domain Eukaryota; kingdom Metazoa; phylum Chordata; class Actinopteri; order Gadiformes; family Gadidae; genus Micromesistius; species Micromesistius poutassou. Next base: position 6,804,369 of record NC_140294.1, read on the forward strand.
AGTTTACTACCGTTTATATTGTCTTTAGGTTACTGGTATATAATAATGACCATGTTATGGATTTTGGTCCAGGAAAGGCCGCCGAGACAGGATCGCTTTTAACTCACTTTATTTGGTTAAGGTTATTGGTCTATTGTCTATCGTCTATGAAACAAAAGGAGAGGGATCGTATATAACACCCGTGGAGCGTCTCTAAGCTTAACATCCAATCGATACGCCGCCCAAGAGATTCTGACCTAAAATGGCGGAGTCTGAGTTAAATAAGAAGGTAGAGGTGGGCGTGTTCTGTGGCTTTAAAAGCCCGCCCCCTTTCATCTAAGTATGATGATGTATGATGCCTGGTTGTGCAGCAGTCTTAAGGCTTATGTTATGTTTACTCAGTATTGTGGCTATGGGAGAATATTATGGCTGAAATATGTTACAACCAGTTTACTACCGTTTATATTGTCTTTAGGTTACTGGTATATAATAATAACCAGTTTACTACCGTTTATATTGTCTTTAGGTTACTGGTATATAATAATGACCAGTTTACTACCGTTTATATTGTCTTTAGGTTACTGGTATATAATAATAACCAGTTTACTACTGTTTATATTGTCTTTAGGGTACTGGTATATAATAATAACCAGTTTACTACCGTTTATATTGTATTTAGGTTACTGGTATATAATAATAACCAGTTTACTACCGTTTATATTGTCTTTAGGTTACTGGTATATAATAATAACCAGTTTACTACCGTTTATATTGTCTTTAGGTTACTGGTATATAATAATGATCAGTTTACTACCGTTTATATTGTCTTTAGGTTACTGGTATATAATAATAACCAGTTTACTACTGTTTATATTGTCTTTAGGTTACTGGTATATAATAATAAGTTTACTGTAGAGAATACATCGTTAGTTCATGTTTTACTGCTTTGCTGACCTGTGGTAAATTCAACATTGCATTCAATATTCAAGTGATTTGTTTGTCTTGATGCTCAGAATGAAGAGAAGGACGTGACAGAAGTCCTTTCAATGTGCTGATATTCAAAAGGTTTAATATTTGTGCGTATTGACTGGGGATTGGCAGTTTTATAGATCCTATAGTAGCCTGTTGCTGGACTGTACCACTTTCACAGGGGGGTTCCTGTGGGTCTAGACTCGATTCCTATGGCTTAAACCACAGCTGGAGCCAGAGAGAGAGCCTGGAGGGAGAGAGAGAGACCCGTTGGTCATAAGAGGATACCCTATCGATGTGTTGAGCTTCACCAGTTGATTTATATGGAATCTGTGGTTCAGTAAAGTGGCAGAATTCAGACTTTGTTCCAGTGGAGAAATGATTCTGACGTTCTTCACTTTTAATTGTACCACAATGCATTTATTATTCTATTCTATAGTCTATTGTGTATCTTTTTTGTGCAGTAGTTTAAGCACAGTTACAGTCTCCAAGGTGTTTCATTCTCATCTCTCAGTTCTCATGTGCTGTACACATCTGTACTGTAGTGAGGGCAGTGTGGGTATGTTGTTGTGGGGTTCATATTGATGGTCTATGACGTCCATAATGCTTTAGTGTGACGCAGTCACAATGATCTTCTCTCTCAATAAACAGCTAAAGTTCAGAAGGCAAATGAAGTGATGGATGAGTTGTGTTTGTGTCCAGGTCTCCAGTCTACTATGGATGAGGAGAGAGAGGAGGGGGGTCCTACCTCTAAGACCACTCTGTCTGGGGAACATGGCCACCGGAGCAAAGCTAAGAGGTAAGAAGAGGATCTCTCTGTCTGTGACTGTTGTCCATCTCAGAGCTCAGCAGTGATACATCATGACTCCATCATTAGTCTGAGTAACAGCTGTGTGTGTGTGTGTGTGTGTGTGTGTGTGTGTGTGTGTGTGTGTGTGTGTGTGTGTGTGTGTGTGTGTGTGTGGTGTTGAAGCCCAGCGCAGCAGCAGAGAGCAGACTCCCCTGGACCCAGCTGTGTCTCCATGAAGAGTGACCGCTCTATGGATCCACCTGACCGGTTTAAAGATGGAAATCACCAACCTTCTAAGACAAGGTGAGGATTCAGCCGATACATCAGGGCTGTTCAACTGGCGGCCCGCGGATCATCTTGATCTGCCCGCCCATCGTTAATCAGAACATACCAACGTCCAATCACAGGACCACTTGGAGATGGATTGGTTCATGGCTGAGGCCGTTTATTCTGCTGTTTGAATCGTGTGAATGAAATGAATATTAAGACGACTTGTAGCAGACTTTACAGGTTTAATGTTAGAAGGTTCAACGTCTTTCAAACGGCTTTTATTGAATCAGTTTGATCTTTCTATCCTAACTTCCAGATGGTTCTTGTTTTTCAGAAGGAGGCAGCAGAGAGCAGACTCCCCTGGACCCAGCTGTGTCTCCATGAAGAGTGACTACTCTATGGTTATACCCAGTGTGCGAAATACCCTTCAATATTCGGGGGGGTCCCCATCTCCTGATTGTTGCGCAATATCGATCTAAATTATTCTTATGCAGTAGGCCTATAGCAGTGGTTCTCAAACGCGAGCGTTCTCTAGTGGTACGAACGCGGAGTATGAACGATTTTTTTTTTTTTTTTTTTAAGTTGAAGCAGAGCTGGGTTCACCGTGTGACACACGCTTTTGCCTGCTTACACACACGCCACACATCCAACAACAATAACAATCCTGATCGCTCCCCCCCCCCCCCCCCTCAAAAATCCCGATCGCATTGTTGACGGTTCATTTATTAGCCTACATAAATGAACTGGCTACAACAATGAAACAATAAATTATTTACAATGCTCCGAATGAGCACATGTGTGATGGCCGTGCAGTGTTTCCCACACATAGGCCAATGTGTGGCGCTGCCCCACAGATTGAACAACGAGCGCCACAAATTGATTCCGCTTTTCTTATTTATTTTTACTTGAACGCGTTTTTTAAATGTAACTCCGCCAGCCCGTAATCGCGCCCCCGTAATGCTGCCAGTCCGACATGTTCCCATTCCGACAGTCCTGTGCGCGTATGCAAATTAGCCATGTGCGCCAAACAGAAGAAGGGCCCTATCTTGCGCCCGGCGCAATTGACTTTCTACACCGACGCATGTGTCTTTGCTAGTTTGCACCCGGCGCAAAGCTGATTTTCCCCTTTACATCGTCTATCTCCTCATCTCCGAGTGCCACCTTTTTCGATGTGAATCCGAAGTGTGCCAGTGATAAACTTTGATTTTGCTTTCGCTTGTTAGCCATTGTTATTGACGGCCTACGTCATTGCTCTGGGCTCTCGCACATGGCTAATTTGCATACGCGCAGGCGCAGGACTGGTTCAGCTTAATGTTAAACAAATTATTATTATTAACATTTTTGAATTATAAATACTTGACATGGTGATCTCTTAAACACATCATTAGTGACAATAAAATTATTATATCATTTTTTTTTATTTATTTTTTTTACAAGATTGAGACCCCCCCCAGGTTTTGCTTTTGAGTCTTTCAGGGGGTCTCAAGGGGTTAATCGGGGGGGTCCGACCCCCCCAAACCCCCCCGTATTTCGCACTATGGTTATACCTGTTAACTTTAAAGATGGAAATCAGTCTATTGAGAAGAGGTGAGGATTCATCAGAGATCATAAATATTATGTTCATTATATGATATAAGGATAACTTGTTAGTAATCGAGTGACACAGAACGCAGGTGGAGACGTTGATATCCGTTTTAACTCTGATTCACTCGCACCAGAACAACGTTACAAGTAGCACTCAACATGTGTGTTAGAGCGCCCCCTAAGGCATGGGAATAACAATGCAACTATCCATTGCATAGAACAATAAAGGTACAGCTTCTATCAAACGTCCATAGATCCTGGTTCTTGTTTTTCCAGAAGAGTCCAGCAGCAGAGAGCAGACTCCCCTGGACCCAGCTGTGTCTCCATGAAGAGTGACCGCTCTATGGATATACCTTACCAGTTTAAAGATGGAAATCCGTCTATTGGGAAGAGGTGAGGACTTAGAGAGTGAGCGGTCAGACATGGAGGGGGGCTTCTTCAGCGGTGGAGGGTCGGGGGGGCGAAGGCGGGACATGTTAGGTGGTGAAAGGCTGTGATTGGCCTCGTCACTCTGCAAGCAAGAGTTGCCAGATTGTTTTGCTCAAAGGTGACTCCGATCCGATTTCATTCAGAACAGTGTGAACAGCACAAATCACACGGAATCAGGTCTGTTCAATTCTGGTTTGGGCCACTTCCATACGCGGTCCTGAATCAGATACAGGAGGGATTTCTCTCACTGCGACCTCATGTTGAACAGTCGTATCGTAACGTGACTTTGACGTCACTCAGGGATGGGCAACTTTCATGATTAAGAGGGCCACAATTTTCATCATCACCATCAGAGGGCACATGACCGCGCTCTTCACCTAATCGGATATGAGAGAAGATACAAAAGAATAAAAAAGAAGAACAAATGATGTGTAGATATGTGTCTGTATCAGTGGTGGCTGGTGATGAAAGTTGTTGATGGGGCGTAGTCGTGGGCGGGGGTCTGGGGGTCCTCCCCCAGAAGATGTTGAATTTGGTAGATGTGATTTCCTGTATTCTGGTGCATTCTGGGGATGGCCACTACCTAAAAAATCGTTCTGATTCATAGCCTATGTATGGTAATTCAACCAACATACATTCATTTCATATTTTCCATGCTCACATGTCATTTTTAACATGTCTATACTCTTGTTAAACGACAAACACAACAAGTGTTGTTTTAAAAGCCACATGAGTGATTCTTATTTTTCTCAGTGCAAAGGGCTCACATACATCATCATTCAATGATGGCACAAAACTGAAACAGTGGGCCAACATTAAGTGAACAACTAGCATCATAGTCAGTGCAGTTGTAGTAGTGGAGACTTAAGTTGAAATCTTTCATGACTGATATTGTTTCTAAGCAAACTAGACACATGGGTTTGCCTTTGAATTATATGAAAAGATACTCTGCTTCTCATCTTGACTGAAAGGTACTGTTACTGTTGATCGAGTTTTCTAAATAAGACTTTGACAAAGCAGTTTGGTGTGTCAGTGTTGATCAAACAGATTTATAATTCTGTGATTCTAGTTCAAAGCATTCGTTTACTCAGGGCCAGTAATAACATCTCAGTAACAAGTTATAATATATAGATAGATAATTATGGACTTAAAAGCTGGAAACAAGTGAAATGCTCTCACCTAAAAACAGAAGAATTATCTTGTCAGTGTCAAAACTGCAGTGTGACTAAAAGCTGTGTGTGTGTGTGTGTGTGTGTGTGTGTGTGTGTGTGTGTGTGTGTGTGTGTGTGTGTGTGTGTGTGTGTGTGTGTGTGTGTGTGTTCTCCACAGACACCAGGAGAGGTCAAAGGTTACCAGTGCTCAGTCTGTACAGCAGCATCAAACAGAGAAGGAGATGAACCAGGAGGAAGTGGCCCACACACTGGGGGGCGGTAAGAGACTCTTACTTTGAAGACAGAGGAGACTATTATTTTGAAGGGCAGAAGAGACTCTTACTTTGAAGACAAAGGGGAAATTATATTTTTAAGGAGCAGTATGAGACTCTTATTTGTTCTTTTCGGACTGAATGACTTTTAATGTGGAGACTTATTTCCTCTTTGGGGTTAAATGGTTTGATCCAGATATGTAGTTGTTATTGTGGAGTTATCAGGTTAAATGGTTTGATCCAGATATGTAGGGTTATTGTGGGGGTATAAGGTTGAATGGTTTGGTCCAGATATGTAGGGTTATTGTGGGGTATCAGGTTAAAGAATGTTAAACATTATACTGCAGATCAACAGCAGAATAACTCAGTGGAATAGATGCACTATCTTGTTATATCAGCATAACAAGTCACTTTAGACTGATTCACCATCATTACTACTATCATTAGACCATATATATTGCTGTGAAAATATCGAATGAGTCCTGAACATTTTGATCTGTAACATGCAGTCCTTGTCACGACCAGCTTCTCCGACCACAAGTTATGAAGCCACTAAATATCATTGAGTTGATAATTTAACAGGAAATATTGACCTGTTTCCACTGATGTCACCTTCCACTAACTTATGTCTTCTGTTGTCTTGTCTTTTAGGATCTGACGAGTGCCAACATAGAATCAAGTCTAGTTTGGAGAATAAGTACAGGCGTGTGTTTGAGGGAATCGCTAAAGCAGGACATTCAACACCTCTGAAGGACTTCTACACAGAGATCTTCATCACAGAGAGAGGCAGTGGAGAGGTCAACCAGGAACATGAGGTCAGACTGATTGAAACAGCTTCCAGGAAACCAGCCTTACAGGAAACACCAATCAGATGTGAGGACATCTTTAAACCCTTACCTGGAAAAGATCAACCAATCAGGACAATAATGACAACTGGAGTGGCCGGCATTGGTAAAACCGTCTTAACACACAAGTTCACTCTGGACTGGGCTGAAGGCAAAACTAACCACGACATAGACTTCACATTTCTCCTCACTTTCAGAGAGCTGAATTTACTGAAAGGGAAAGAGTTTAGCTTGGTGGAACTTCTTCATCACTTCTTTATTGAGACCAAAGAAGCAGGAATCTGCAGATACGACCGGTTCCAAGTTGTCTTCATCTTGGATGGTCTGGATGAGTGTCGACTTCCTCTGGACTTCCAGAGGAACCCGATCTGGACTGATGTCACAAAGTCCACCTCGGTGGACGTGCTGCTGACAAACCTCATCAGGGGCGACCTGCTTCCCTCCGCTCGCATCTGGATAACCACACGCCCTGCGGCAGCCAATCAGATCCCTGCTGAGTGTGTTGGCATGGTGACAGAGGTGAGAGGGTTCACCGACCCACAGAAGGAGGAGTACTTCAGGAAGAGATTCAGAGAGGAGACGGTGGCCAGCACAATCATCTCCCACATCAAGAAATCACGAAGCCTCCACATCATGTGTCACATCCCAGTCTTCTGTTGGATCACTGCTACAGTTCTGGAGGACTGCTTCAAAACATCCCAGAGTGAAGAAGAGATGCCCAAGACCGTGACTCAGATGTACAGCCACTTCCTGAAGGTTCAGTCCATACTGGGGGACAGGAAGTATCATGGCAGAGCTGAAACAGATCCACACTGGAGTTCAGAGAGCAAGGAGATCATTGTTTCTCTGGGAAAACTGGCTTTTAACCAGCTGGAGAATGGCAACCTGATCTTCTACGAGTCAGACCTGGCAGCGTGTGGCATCGAAATCAGAGCAGCCTCAGTGTACTCAGGAGTATTCACCCAGATCTTTAGAGAGGAGTGTGGGCTGTACCAGGACAAGGTGTTCTGCTTTGTCCATCTGAGCCTCCAGGAGTTTCTGGCTGCCTTTTATGTCTTTAAGCACTTCATAGACACTGGGGTCAATCTGCTCTCAGAAGAACAATCAACCTCCAGGAAAGATGAACTCCTCCTCTACCAGAGTGCTGTGGACAAGGCCTTACAGAGTGAGAACGGACACCTGGACTTGTTCCTCCGCTTCCTCCTGGGCCTCTCTCTGGAGACCAATCAGATTCTCCTACGAGGTCTGCTGGGAAAGACAGGAAGTGGCTCAAAGATCACTCAGATTAAAAAAAGTAAAAGTAGAAGTAGATCACTGTTCACTCAGCTTAAAAAAAGTCTGCTGGGACAGACAGGAAGTGGCTCAAAGACCAATGAGAAAACAGTGTCTTACATCAAGAAGAAGATAGATGGAGATCTCTCTCCAGAGAGAAGCATCAATCTGTTCCACTGTCTGAATGAGCTGAACGACCGTTCTCTAGTGGAGCAGATCCAACAGTCCCTGACATCAGGCAGTCTCTCCACAGGATCTCTCTCTCCTGCTCAGTGGTCAGCTCTGGTCTTCATCTTACTGTCATCAGAAGAGGCGCTGGAAGTGTTTGACCTGAAGAAATACTCTGCTTCAGAGGAGGGTCTTCTGAGGCTGCTGCCAGTGGTCAAAGCCTCCAAAACATCTCTGTGAGTTCACTAATAACATGTATTACAATACACACAACACTATATACATAAAATTTAATATAATGTATATATTATAATATATGCTAGAATATAAAAGGTATAATAAAATACAAATCGTATCTGTACATTCACTAATAACATGTATAACAATACACACAAGATAATATACATAAAACTAGAAAATAAAAGTTATAACAACGTAGAAAACATCTCTGTACGTTCAGTGATAATGTATTATATTATGCACAACACAAAATAATTAATACTATGATATAAAAGCGGTAACAATTTGTTTATTTAACAAACTCCCCAATCATAACAATCATAAAAAATAAATGATAATAATTAACAGTTGTGAATAGTGAATAGTGTTCACAGATTCACTATTCACAGAGCCTGAGGTGAATCATTGTTTTATATGAACTACACGTGAACACTCCAAAAATAAACAAGATTACACTTTTTGCCGGGATTTATTTGTTTTATGAGCGGTTTATTAGTTTTTATTAGCGTGACGAGACGACCGTTACGCGCTCCCCAATATCCTGAGTTTGAGATCTCAATCTCGGGATATTGTCCGATATCCAGAGATAGAGAACCAATCAAATTGCTCAAGCTTAGGAGGTTCACGTGTAGCATATACTACATTTAAATATCCAATGTTTTAAACATTAGTTAAGCTAAAAACACTTTTCTAATAAAGATGAAGACAATAACTTAATTATGTTAAAAGTAAAAGTTACACAGATTATTAAATTAACATTTATGGATTGAATGTATTTCTATTAATAAAACATCTCTAATTAAAGTTTTCAACACGTCTGTAACGGGTAATGAGCGAGAGGAGACCCAATGTTCGGGAGGAAGAAGTCTTTATTCGCCCCCAAGACGCTTAAATAACAACTGAAATAGCACGTTGCGGATTCTACTCCATCGGACCACATAAACTGAAATAAACTGATGCTCTGGGCAACTCGTCGTGTCCTCCCGTCCGCAACACCTTCCTTCTCTGGTTTTTCTCCCCTCACTGAAAAACAAAGCACACATAAATACACCTCCTTGATTGGCCCTGATCGCAGGCACCTGTCCGCAATCAGGTCCAATCCCCCCCAGCCGATCCGGTGTGCTCCCAACCGTCCTCTACCTCCCCCCGCAGGCCAGACGTCGCACGTCCCCCTCCACATACCCCCACCGCCCGACACAGGCCGGGGTTACATCCGGCCGCCAACTTACTCCCCCCCCCCGGAACGGGAGAGGAAGTCCGCCACGACCATCTGCGCCCCAGGCCTGTGCACGACCCGAAAGTTGAAGGGCTGCAACGCGAGGTACCACCGGGTGATCCTCGCGTTGGCGTCCTTCATGCGGTGGAGCCACTGGAGGGGGGCATGGTCGGAGTAGAGGGTGAACGCGCGCCCCAGCAGGTAGTAGCGAAGGGCGCCGACCGCCCATCGGATGGCGAGACACTCCTTCTCCACGGTGCTGTACCGACCCTCCCGGTCTGATAGTTTCCTGCTCAGGTACAGCACCGGCCGGTCGACCCCCTCCACCTGCTGGGTCAGGACTGCGCCCAACCCCCTATCCGACGCGTCCGTCTGCAGGGAAAACGGGAGATCAAAGTTAGGAGCACATAGGACCGACTTTCCACAGAGGGCTGTTTTAATAGCCTCAAACGACACCTGACATGACTCCGACCACTGGACTGTATCTGGGGCCCTCTTACGGGTGAGGTCGGTCAAGGGGCTAGCCAGGTCAGAGAAGTGTGGTACAAACTGCCTGTAGTACCCGGCCAGCCCCAAGAACCGTCTCACCTCCTTTTTGGTTCTGGGCCGAGGGGAGGCGTCGACCGCTGCGGTCTTTGCGACCTGTGGTTGGACCTTCCCCTCCCCCAGGTGGAACCCCAGATATTGGATCTCCCTCCGCCCGATCACGCACTTCGCCGGGTTGGCCGTGAGCCCCGCCCGTCTCAGCGACTGAAGAACGGCCGCCACCTGCCGCACATGCTGCTCCCACGTTCCACTATAGATGACGATGTCATCAATGTAGGCAGCAGCATACGCGGCGTGGGGCCGTAACACCCGGTCCATCAGCCGCTGAAACGTGGCCGGGGCCCCGAACAACCCGAACGGAAGCACCTTAAACTGATAGAGACCGAGCGGAGTGGAGAAGGCCGTTTTTTCCCGGGCTGCTGGAGATAGCGGAATCTGCCAGTAGCCCTTCGTGCAGTCCAGAGTCGTGTAAAAGGTGGCCATGCCAAGCCGGTCCACAAGCTCGTCGATCCGGGGCATTGGGTAGGCGTCAAACTTCGACACCGCATTCACCCTCCGGTAGTCTACACAGAACCGGACAGACCCGTCCGGCTTCCCCACCAGCACGACGGGACTGCACCAGTCACTGTGCGACTCCTCGACCACGCCCAACTCCAACATGGTTGCTAATTCACACCACATCTTGTTTGTGGACGGGCAGCCTGTAGGGGCGTGTCCGCACCGTTAACCCGGGCTGCGTCTCGATGTTGTGAGTAATTAGCGAGGTGCGACCGGGCAGGGGCGAAAAGACGTCGGCGAACTGGAGTTGCAGATCGGCCACGTCCCGCGCCTGACCCCCTGAAAGTCCCTCGCCCTGACCGACCGGGGGGATGGGGCCTGGGCTAGGGACGTCCGGCCCGAGCTCTTCTTTCTCCGGCACCAGCGACGCAAATGTGACAGGGACCACATCGTTCCACCTCTTTAGGAGGTTGATGTGGTAGATCTGTTTGTTTTCGCCCCTGTCCGAGCGCGCTACCTCGTAATCCACGTCCCCGACCCGCTGTGTGACCACAAAGGGTCCTTGCCACTTCGCGAGTAATTTGGTGCTAGAGGTGGGCAACAGCACAAGGACCTTATCCCCCGGGGTGAGATCGCGTAATCTAGTCCCTCTGTCGTACAGGCGTCGCTGACTCTCCTGGGCGCGGTGCAAGTGCTCACGTGACAATACCCCTAGTGAGTGAAGCTTTGCACGCAAGTCCATGACGTACTGGATTTCGTTCTTGCTGTCACTGGACCCCTCCTCCCAGTTTTCTTTAATGAGGTCCAGGACGCCCCTGGGCTTACGCCCGTAAAGCAACTCAAATGGGGAAAACCCCGTGGAAGCCTGGGGCACTTCCCGCACTGCAAACAACAGAGGGTCTAGCCATTGATGCCAATTCCGAGCATCCTCGTGTACAAATTTACGGATCATGGACTTTAACGTCCGGTTAAACCTCTCACACAAGCCGTCTGTGGCTGGGTGGTAGACGCTTGTGCGGATGGCTTTGACCTTCAATAACCCGTAAAGTTCCCTAATCGTGCGTGACATGAAATTGGTGCCCTGGTCAGTGAGAATCTCCTTTGGGATTCCCACCCGCGATATGACATGAAACAACGCCTGCGCAACGCTCTTCGCAGAGATGTTGCGCAACGGAATTGCTTCCGGGTATCGGGTTGCGTAGTCGATCAGGACTAACACAAATCGATACCCGTGTGCGGAACGTTCTAATGGCCCGATAATGTCCATGCCGACCCGATCGAATGGAGTTTCCACCAGGGGAAGGGGCCGTAAGGGAGCCCTGGGGACGGCCGGGGGATTCACCAATTGGCACTCGGGGCAGGATGCACACCACCTGCGCACCTCCGCCCGAATCCCCGGCCAATAGAACCGGGCCATTATCCGGTTAAGTGTTTTCTCGTACCCTAAATGGCCCGCCATTGGGTTATAATGCGCCGCCTGGAAAACCATTTCCCGACGGCTCCTGGGTACCAACAACTGGGTGATCACCTCTTCACTCTGGGTGTCACGACTCACCCGATAAAGCCTATCCCTAACCACTATAAAGTGTGGGTAAGTCAGTGCTGCGTCTGGCCGGACCTTACTTCCATCAATAGCTATCACCTGGTCGTAGGCTGAGCTCAGTGTGGCGTCACGAGACTGCTCGAGGGGGAAATCCTCCACCGGTGGGAACGTCGGTGCTGGGACCTCGGGTTGAGGTTCCCCCGCCTCCCCCGATCCCTGAGCAGCGTCGGTCGCCCCCGCCTCGGCGCAGAACACCGCACACGACTTACATGTCCCTACCGGTCGTGACTGCACCCCCATAGTCCCCCTAACAGCCTGTGGAAACCCTCCCCAATCCAACCCAAGAATCAGGGGATGCGTGAGGCTCGAGCTAACCGCCGCCTTAACTCTATGCTTTTTCCCCCCCCAACGAATTTCGATAGGGACCAAAGGATACTCGTGCACATCCCCGTGTATACACCTCACCAAAACGCTCGACGCCTCCACCAATGCCTCGGACCGCACCAGACGCTGGTGGATCATAGTCTGCATGCAGCCTGAGTCCAACAGCGCCTGGTGCGTACCCCGCTGTATCCTCACCGGGATACGGTACGCCTCACCGGGACCGTGGGGAGGAGACGGGCCACCGGTGACGCGGACGACCTGACCCACCTCCATCATGGGGCATTCCCTCCGGAAGTGGCCAGGCCGCCCGCACCGCCAGCAGCCCTCCCCTGCCGTCTGAGCGCCCGTCTGTGGAGTGGGGGGGGGAAGTGACTCATGTGCCCGCTCTGGACCGCCGCCCCCCCCTCTCGCCCTTGGTGCCGGTGTTGGTCGGTCCCGCCTCGGGGCCGCCGCCCCGACCCGTGGGCCTGCTACCGGCGGTCGCTGGCTCGCTATTGGTGGCGGCAGGTGGCTCTCCGCCAAGGCGA